>NC_053431.1:36662356-36838466 GCF_007990345.1 Gossypium hirsutum | reverse complement strand
ATGCTTAGATCTTAATGAGTCTAGTTCAAATGAGATCAAATACAACACATTTTAAATTCTGTAAAATGAGAAATTTGATTCGTAGTGAAGAGTGGTCAGAATAGTCAAACAGTGAAACAGGGGAAACTTTAAGAAAATCTGGTCTTGATTGGCCAAGCCTAAAATTCTGAAAATTTTATGGATGGAAGATATACGAGTCTATATCAGGGAAAATTAACGGCTAGTGATTTGGAGTTGTAGCTCATTATAAACAATTAGCGACTACTGTCAGGAAACAGTCGTAGTGAATATATTTGTGTAAACATTAATGAAAATTCCAATGATTATTTATTGATATAAAGCTTACTATAATCTATGTGGAAAGTCAAATCAAATATATATTATTCGAAAGTAATACTTGAATAGCGATAATGACTATTTTAAATTTGTTGAACTTAACCAAGAGCAAAAGGGAACTAGACCGATAAAGCAAAGAAAAGATCACTGAGTAGCCGAGTTGGAACCGTCTTACCCAACACAAGGTAAGTCATTAAGCATGTAGTTGGTATTATTTCAAATGGTCATAATGTTTATGTATTGATGCTGAATGGAATGAATAAATATACAATATATATATATGCATGTACGTATGTGATGATGAAATGTTGAATGAAAAGAAAAGAGGTAAGATGTACTGAGTTGTTGATCTCGGCACTAAACGTGCGGGTAACATTTAACCATGAGATTGGCTAAGTGCGCGGATAAATGTACAGCACTAGTGTGCGATTTGACTATGTTGCACTAAGTGTGCGAATGAATATGATGCACTAAGTGTGCGAATTGACCATGCGGCACTAAGTGTGCGAGTTGACTATGTAGCACTAAGTGTGCGATTTGATTACGTAGCACTAAGTGTGCGAGTTGATTATAGCACTGGTGTGCGGACTCAATATACATTCGTGAATCATTATGGACACTATGTGTGCGACACTATTGAGTCGATCGCGGACAGCGGATCGGGTAAGCGTCTGAGTACATGGCTAATAGGTGCTATGCTTATACTTGGTGTTGAGCTCGGTAAGTTGAACCTATGTGACAAATATACTTGAAGTCACGTACATAAAATTTATCGTAGGATGGGTGAAAGGCCGTTTAGTCGTTGATTGTAACGAAAATAAATTGATTTATGAAATGCCTCAATGTCCTATGATGAGTATATGGAATGTGAATGCATGAATTGATATGAACTGAATCGATAGGTTGGAGGAACTATGGTATGGTTCGGTATGGATGGAGTAAATTGTCTCGTTCCATTTTGTTTCTCTTGTGATAATGTTATTGATGGATGGTAGTGCATTGCTTATGACTTACTGAGTTATAAACTCACTCGGTGTTTCCTTGTCACCCATTATAGGTTGCTTGACTCATCTATTTTTGCGGGGTCAGGCCGTCATCGAAGTCATCAACCGGATAGCAAGTTTTGGTACTTTCTTCTTAGTTGGCTTAGAAGAACATTTTGGCATGTATAAGCTATTACGTTGTGTTTGAACTTTGGCATGTAAACTTTAAGCCATGCGAAAATGGCACGAATGTTCGATTGAGTTGGATCAAGGGTAGGCATGAAATGGACCTAGTTACTTCGTAACAGATGCTGGCAGCAGCAGTGTCATGAGATTGAAAAATCACTAAAAATAGTAGGAGTGGAATTAATTGATGAATAAATTATGTAATCGAATCGATGAGTCTGTTTTCATGAGGAAGTAACGAAAAGATCATATGGGCAGTATATTAAGAGATAATCAGATTTTGTGGGACAGGGCCAGAACGGTTTTGGATTCCCTGCTCCGACTTTGGAAATTCATATAAATTAACCAGAGATAATTAGGGTCGTACATATATGTACAGATTCCTCTCTGAGTCTAGTTTCATAGAAACAAACGGCATCAGTATTGAAGCCCCGTGCAGGGAGATATCCAGGTCGTAATGGCAAAGGTAGTGTAGTCGACCCCTGCAACATGGGAGACTTTGACTAATAAACTGTACTAATTGGCCCGACCAAAATTTCTAGAAAAAAATACATAGATGGGCACATGAGTCTAGTTTCTGGGAAAAATCACGAAACTGATTTTCGAGTTACGAAACTCAAGATATGATTTTTAAAATGACTAGTACACAGATTGGGAGTGTCTGGAAAATAAATTTTATAAGGGTTAAAGTCAGTTAACACCTCGTGTTCGACTCCGGTGTCGGTTTCGGGTTCGGGGTGTTACATTTGATTGGTATCAGAGCTATGGTTTAGTCGGTTCTAGGACTACCATAGCGCGTATGAGTCTAGCTATACATGCCGAATGTTAATGTTTAAATGTGTGATGACTTCTGAAGGTTGAAATGTTTTTGTTTTGATTAGTAAATGGACCCGGTGAAGAAAGAACCCTAGCGGATGACGTTGAGAGCGTAGCGGCTGCTCCTGCACAAGGACGCCGCCTGTTGAACCTCAGTCATCTGCGAATAATCAAGGTGAGGGGCTAAACAAGCCTTCTTTACCATGATGAATGAGTGGGTCGCGCAATATGCCTGAACCAACCCGGCTGTCCAACAATTCCCAAATTTGAATAATCCACCCCAAGAGCCTGTAATGCCATCAGTCGCTGATCCTGTGAGGCTGAGTAAGCCACCTGTAGACTTGATTAGGAAGCGTGGGGCCGAGGAGTTCAAGGCCATAGTAACTGATGATGCCGAAAGGGCCGAGTTCTGGCTGATAACACCATTCGGGTGTTCGATGAATTGTCATGCACACCTGACGAATGTCTAAAATGTGCTGTATCTTTGTTGCGAGACTCAGCCTACTATTGGTGGAGGACCTTGATTTCCATAGTCCCGAACGAGCGAGTAACTTGGGACTTATTTCAAACGGAATTCCGAAAGAAATTTATTAGCCAACGGTTCATTGATCAGAAGCATAAGGAGTTCTTGGAACTCAAGCAAGGCCGTATGACTGTATCTGAATACGAACATGAATTCGTAAGACTCAGTAGGTATGCCCGGGAGTGTGTAGCTGATGAGGTTGCTATGTGCAAAAGGTTCGAGGAAGGATTGAATGAAGATTTAAAGCTACTAATGGGTATTTTGGAAATAAAAGAATTCGTAACACTAGTCGAACGAGCCTGCAAGGCGGAAGAACTTGGAAAGGAGAAGAGGAAGGCTGAATTTGAAGCTAGAGATTATCGTAAAAGATCGACGGGTAAAGCTCCGTTCTCAGCTGTAAAGAAGTTCAGGGAGGACATTAATAAGTCGAGGGCGACTGCGGGAATTTCCATCAGGGCAAGACCATCGATGGGCTCCCGAGCTACTTCGGTAGCTAGTGTGGGCAATAATCGTCACGAGAAACCTGAATGTCCCCAATGTGGAAGACGACACCTAGGTGAATGTTGGGGCAAGTCTACTAGCAGGGCCTGTTACGGATGCGGTTCGAAGGACCACTTCATTAGAGATTGCACGGAGCTGGATGAGAAGAATAAGATTCAAGGTGCAAGACCTAGTGGAGTGACATCTAGAGGTAGACCACCGAGAATTTTAGGAGGCAGGGGTGGTAGTCAGAGGGGGCCTCTGATACGGCTGATCGAGCCGAGAACCGTACTCCTGCTAGAGCATATGCCATTCGCGCACGAGAGGAGGCATCCTCCCCGACGTCATCACTGGTACCTTCACTCTCTTTGATACTAATGTGATTGCATTGATTGACCCTGGTTCTACTCATTCATATGTATGCGAAACCTTAGCAACCAGTAAGACTCTACCTGTTGAGTCTACTGAGCTCGTAATTCGAGTATCAAACCCTTTGGGTCAATGCGTACTTGTTGATAAAGTGTGTAAGAGATGCCCTCTAATAATCCGAGAATCCTGTTTTCCGGCCGATTTGATGCTTTTGCCGTTCGACGAGTTTGATGTTATTCTTGGTTTGGATTGGTTAACCGCGCATGATGCGGTTGTGACTTGCAAAAGCAAGACTATCGATTGAGGTGCGCAAATAACGAAATAATCCGAGTTGAGTCTGCGGACTTAAGGGGTTGCCAGCTGTAATATCAGCAATGTTGGCCCAGAAATATGTAAGGAAAGGGTGCGAAGCATACCTCGCGTATGTACTTGATGACAAGGAGTTAGAAAAGAAACCCGAATCGGTGCCGGTGGTTTGTGAATACCCAGATGTTTTTCCTGAAGAGTTACCGGGTTTGCCACCTGTTCGGGAGGTAGAGTTTGGTATTGAGCTTGTACCTCGAACTATGCCAATTTCGATCGCTCCGTATCGTATGGCACTAACCGAGTTAAAAGAGTTGAAAGCTCAGTTGCAAGAATTGACGGATAGAGGTTTCGCTCGACCGAGTTTCTCACCTTGGGGTGCACCAGTATTGTTCGTGAAAAAGAAGGACGGAACCATGAGGTTGTGCATTGACTATCGTCAACTGAATAAAGTGACGATAAAGAATAAGTATCCATTACCGCGTATTGATGATCTGTTCGATCAATTAAAGGGAGCAACGGTGTTTTCAAAGATAGATTTGAGATCGGGTTATTATTAGTTGCGGATTCGAGATTCGGACGTACCCAAAACTGCTTTCAGAACGAGGTACGGTCACTACGAGTTCTTAGTGATGCCGTTTGGGCTCACTAATGCCCCTGCGGTGTTTATGGATTTGATGAATCGGATCTTCAGGCCGTATTTGGATCGGTTCGTAGTTGTGTTTATTGATGACATCTTGGTCTATTCAAGAGATGAGACCGAACATGCTGAGCATCTGAGGCTAGTGTTGCAAATTTTGCGGGATAAGCAGTTATATGCTAAGTTCAGTAAGTGTGAGTTCTGGTTAAGAGAGGTTAGCTTCTTGGGTCATGTGGTATCCGTATCGGGTATTCGAGTTGACCCGAGCAAAATTTCAGCCATACTTAACTGGAAGCCTCCGAGAAATGTTACCGAAGTCCGGAGCTTTCTAGGGCTCGCCGGTTATTACCGACGATTTGTCAAAGGTTTCTCGATGATAGCCACACCAATGACGAAGCTACTTCAAAAGGATGTTAAGTTCGAATGGACGGAGAAATGTCAGAAAAGCTTCGATCAACTGAAAACTCATTTGACTGAAGCTCCAATTTTGGTGCAACCCGAATCGGGTAAAGAGTTTGTCATTTATAGTGACGCATCCCTACTTGGGTTGGGTTGCGTATTGATGCAAGAAGGTCGAGTTGTGGCCTATGCGTCGAGACAATTGAAGCCACACTAGAGAAATTATCCGACCCATGATCTCGAACTAGCCGCCATTGTGTTTGCATTGAAAATATGGCGACATTATTTGTTTGGTGAGAAGTGCCATGTGTTTTCGGATCACAAAAGTCTCAAATATTTGATGACTCAACGAGACTTGAATCTACGACAAAGACGTTGGCTTGAGTTGTTGAAAGATTACGAGCTTGTCATTGATTACCACCCGGGAAAGGCTAATGTGGTTGCGGACGCCTTAAGCCGGAAATCACTGTTTGCTTTGCGAGCGATGAATGTACACTTGTCTGTTCTACCTGACAATGTGTTAGTAGCTGAATTAAAAGCCAGACCATTATTGACTCATCAAATTCGTGAAGCTCAGAAAGTCGATGATGAATTGGTTGCAAAACGAGCTGAGTGTGTTCCGAACAAGGAATCGGAGTTTCAAATTGATGATGATGGTTGTTTGAGGTTTAGAAGTCGTTTGTGTGTTCCAAGGAATTCGGAACTCATTCCGATGATTCTGAACGAAGCCCATTGTAGCCGAATGTCAATTCACCCGGGAGCACGAAAATGTACAACGACTTGAAACGTCGGTTTTGGTGGCATGGTATGAAACGAGACATCTCCGACTTTGTTTCGAGATGTTTAATATGTCAACAAGTGAAAGCGGAACATCAAGTGCCTTCAGGGTTACTTCAGCCGATCATGATACCCGAGTGAAATGGGACCGAGTCACAATGGACTTTGTGTCCGGACTGCCATTGTCCGCTAGTAAAGGTGTTATGGCTCAAACACGGGATCGAGGAAGCTACTTGGGAAACCGAGAGCTCGATGAAAGAACGATATCCAAACCTATTTACCGGTAAGATTTTCGGGGACGAAAATTTCTTAAGTGGGGGAGAGTTGTGACAGCCCAAAATTGACCCTAGTCGGGAAGTGGTTTCGGGACCACAAAACCGAGTCTTATAAATAATTAAAGATTATATTCTGTGTTTATGATGTGCGTAAATGCTTGTGTGATAGTTCCATACTTTAATTTGGTCAGTGTATGTGGAATTTATTAGTAGGGACTTATGTGAGACAATTTAGAAATATGCTAGGCAAGTGTTCAAGTGGCCCATTAATATATGTGGGAAAGTGTTTGTCCTTGCATGTCAAATTAGCCAAATTAAAGCATAGTGGCTGGCCATGCTATGGGTGGAAACATGTCACCAACATGTTATGCTAGTGATGTATGCTAAGAAAAATAAAATAAAGAGCATGGTAATTAAACAATGAAAGGAAGGGTGATGAAAAAAAAAATGGTCTCATCCATACCCCCCCTTGTTGCCGTGAGTTGAAGAAAGAAAACAAAAAAAAAATGTGTTCATTCTTGAACACCTTTGGCCGAATAGAGGAAAGAAAGGAAGGGGAAGAGCTTGAGAAAATCGGCTATGGTGGTTTGCTAGACTAAGGTATGTTTGATGTTGTTCTTGAGATGCATGCATGTTTTAGTAGTTGACTTGAGTTCTAAAACCCATGGTTCAATTTTGTGGATTGATGATGATTTTGTGTTTTGCCATTGATGAGTGCTTGAGCTTTTTGATAGTTGTTGATGAAAAGTGAAAGATATGTTAAAGATTAATATGTTTTGTGTTGAAGTTTTTGGTGATTTTGAGTAGTTAGGGCTAAATTACAAAAATAAATTTTTGAAGGACTCAAAGGTGAAATAAATGAAATGTATGGACTTATATGGGTACTAGGAAGATTCGGCCCTTAAGGAGTGTGACCAAACTTTGTGTATTTTGTGTTTTGTGGAATAAAGACTAAATTGTGAAAGTGCGAAATATTAGGGGTAAAAATGTAATTTACCCATTTATGCGTTATTAGACTAAATTGAATGAAAATATGTTAAAATGAGATTTATTTGAATATGTTAAGATCAAGAAACCAAGGAATTGGATTTAGATCGGGGAAAATCGAAAGTAGTTGAGTAGTCGATCATTTAGTCGACGACATCCGAAGAAAGTTTATAAGCAATTAGATATTAAAATTTCGGAATAAATGTTAGTTATATATGCTGAAATGGAAATATGATAAATGTATATATAGCTGAATGTGATATGTGTGAATTATATGTTAAATTAAGGCTTGGCAAGCTAGCTATTAAGGTGAAATGCTAATGTTAGTATTTGATTTGGTAATAATCTGTTTGGGGACAGCAGCAGTAAGGTGATTTTGGAAAATCGCCATAATTTGTAGGAGTTGAATTAGAAGCTGAGTGAATTATGCCATTAAAGCTTGAAGAGTCTATTTTCTTACAAAAGAAACTATAAAAACAAAAGAGTTACCGATCTTGAGATATTTGAAGTATTGTGGGGCTGAGTCAAAATGACTACTAGATTCCCTGTTCTGTTTTTAGAAAATCATTATAAATTGTACAAAAATGATTATAAGATAAAATTTATATGCTTAGACTCCTTAATGAGTCTAGTTTCGAATGAGATCAAATACAACACATTTTGAATTCTGTAAAATGAGAAATTTGATTCGTAGTGAAGAGTGGTCAGAATAGTCAAACAGTGAAACAGGGGAAACTTTAAGAAAAATCTGGTATTGATTGGCCAAGCCTAAAATTCTGAAAATTTTATGGATGGAAGATATATGAGTCTATATTCAGGGAAAATTAACGTCTAGTGATTTGGAGTTTTGTAGCTCCAGTTATAAACAATTTAGCGACTACTGCTCAGGAAAACAGCTCGCAGTGAATATGTGATTTTGTTGTAAACATTAATGAAAATTTGCCAATGAGTTATTTATTGATTATTATAAAGCTTACTATAATCTATGTGTGTGAAAGTCAAATCAATATATATATTATTCTGAAAGTAATACTTGAATAGTCGATTAATGACTATTTTAAATTTTGTTGAACTTAAGCTCAAGAGCAAAAGGGAACTAGATCCGATAAAGGCAAAGAAAAGATCACTGAGTAGCCGAGTTGGAACCGTCTTACCCAACACAAGGTAAGTCATTAAGCATGTAGTTGGTATTATTTCAAATGGTCATAATGTTTATGTATTGATGCTGAATGGAATGAATAAATATACATATATATATATGCATGTACGTATGTGATGATGAAATTGTTGAATGAAAAGAAAAGAGGTAAGATGTACTGAGTTGTTGATCTCGGCACTAAACGTGCGGGTATAACCATTTATGACCATGAGATTGGCGCTAAGTGCGCGGGATTAAATTGTACAGCACTAAGTGTGTGATTTGACTATGTTGCACTAAGTGTGCGAAATGAATATGATGCACTAAGTGTGCGAATTGACCATGCGGCACTAAGTGTGCGAGTTTGACTATGTAGCACTAAGTGTGCGATTTGATTACGTAGCACTAAGTGTGCGAGTTGATTATATAGCACTGAGTGTGCGGACTCAATATACATTCGTGAATCATTATGGACACTATGTGTGCGACACTATTGAGTCGATCGCGGACAGCGGATCGGGTAAGCGTCTTGAGTACATGGCTAATAGGTGCTATGCTTATACTTGGTGTTGAGCTCGGTAAGTTGAAACCTATGTGACAAATATACTTGAAGTCACGTACATAAAATTTATCGTAGGATGGGTGAAAGGCCGTTTAGTCGTTGATTGTAACGAAAATAAATTGATTTATGAAATTGCCTCAATGTCCTATTGATGAGTATATGGAATGTGAATGCATGAATTGATATGAAACTGAATCGATAGGTTGGAGGAACTATGGTATGGTTCGGTATGGATGGAGTAAATTGTCTCGTTCCATTTTGTTTCCTCTTGTGATAATGTTATTGATGGATGGTAGTGCATTGCTTATGACTTACTGAGTTATAAACTCACTCGGTGTTTCCTTGTCACCCATTATAGGTTGCTTGGACTCATCTATTTTTGCGGGGTCAGGCCGTCATCGAAGTCATCAAACCGGATAGCAAGTTTTGGTACTTTCTTCTTAGTTGGCTTAGAAGAACATTTTGGCATGTATAAGCTATTACGTTGTGTTTGAACTTTGGCATGTAAACTTTAAGCCATGCGAAAATGGCACGAATGTTCGATTGAGTTGGATCAAGGGTAGGCATGAAATGGACCTAGTTACTTTCGTAACAGATGCTGGCAGCAGCAGTGTCATGAGATTGAAAAATCACTAAAAATAGTAGGAGTGGAATTAATTGATGAATAAATTATGTAATCGAATTTCGATGAGTCTGTTTTCATGAGGAAGTAACGAAAAGATCATATGGGCAGTATATTAAGAGATAATCAGATTTTTGTGGGACAGGGCCAGAACGGTTTTTGGATTCCCTGCTCCGACTTTGGAAATTCAATATAAATTAACCAGAGATAATTAGGGGTCGTACCATATATGTACAGATTCCTCTCTGAGTCTAGTTTTCATAGAAACAAACGGCATCAGTATTGAAGCCCCGTACAGGGAGATATCCAGGTCGTAATGGCAAAGGTCAGTGTAGTCGACCCCTGCAACATGGGAGACTTTGACTAATAAACTGTACTAATTGGCCCGACCAAAATTTCTAGAAAAAAATACATAGATGGGAACATGAGTCTAGTTTCTGGGAAAAATCACGAAACTGATTTTCGAGTTACGAAACTCAAGATATGATTTTTAAAACGACTAGTACACAGATTGGGCAGTGTCTGGAAAATAAATTTTATAAGGGGTTAAAGTCAGTTAACACCTCGTGTTCGACTCCGGTGTCGGTTTCGGGTTCGGGGTGTTACATGTAACTTAAATATTTGACCAATATTTTCAAATAATTTGCCATTTGAATACCGACACAAAAATCACATACATTAATCAAAATGTCTTAGCCCAACTAAGTCTATAATTATTTAATACTACAAATATAGCATTATCATATAAATAAACCCATAATGGCCTAATTATGCACACTTGTTGAACCACAATTAAGGCACATTTTATAACCAACATAAAACCTAACATTTTAGTCCTTTATTATCGCACCTCAAAGAAGGCATATTAACAAAATCAATCATATAACATACTCCTCATTTGTTTTCATCAACCGTACCTAATTAACTAATCATTCCAACGTAAGATATAAAATATATATTTCCATGACATTCATTTCATAATAACTAATACCCACTCGAATATATATATGCATTATAGCAAGAACACATTCACCAAATAGAGCATTACTCAAAACCGATTCATTTAACCAAGAACACCACGCACTTACACATTGAAAATAATTTCCAAATTAAGCTAATTACATAACCGATTACACATCATAACTATCATCATTACCAAACCATTTCCAAAATATATAACACCTATCACATAATCCATTCATTCATAGCATATAGCATTATAACCAAAACGGATTAAACCATGAACAAGCATAACCGATTTCAAACATAGAAGCTAAGCCATTTTTGCATGGCTTAAGTTATACATAAACCAAAATTCAACTTTTCAAATTATACTCCGGCCTATACATGCCATAGATTCAAAAGTTCATTTATAAAAATACCGAAGATAGTCGATAGTGTGATTGACTTTGACGATGATCCCTGAGCTCGTAACTTGACTCCAAAATCTATAAAACAATGCAAACAAACACATATAGTAAGGTATCATAGCTGAATAAGTCATAAGCAAATATATAATTCAATGTTAACATTAACTCATCTTAACCGAACTAATTTATACTATCATATTCACATTTATTTTCAAGATTATAAATACATATATAACATGCACATCCATATACAATTTCATATTAGCTGAATATACATAACCTTATATACACATATTCAAATATCATTTCAAAAATTATACATTATACATTCAAAAAGCCGAATACTCTTTCCATATTCACATACATTCTTTATTTACATCATAAATGATTTATAACAAATATCAAATACTTACTTACCTTATTTCAAGTAGGTAATAAGCTAACTCATACCTAGTCATTTTAGTTCATTTTACACACTCGATCATAACTTATTGTTTCCCGATGAACCATTCGTAATTGGATAGCAAACTCTGATAATCACATATATCGTACAATGCCAACGTCCCAAATGTGGTTTTACATGTAATCACATCTCAATGCCACTATCCCAGATAGCGTCTTACTCGCACACATATATCGGAGTCACATATCGATGTGAACGTATAAAATGTGGTTGCACACATATATCGAAGTCACATATCGATGCCAACATATAAAACGTGGTTTTACTCGCACACATATATCGATGCCATGGTATTACTCGCACATCACATATCGGAATCCTATGTCATGACATATGTATCCTAGCTATTCCAAAGGTTCATATGGGACTTTTGGACGTTGTATCTCGGTCGAATCGAACTCACAAACATGTTGCCAAGCCTGTATACATTCGGCTATTATAAATATATGTTCACATATTTCATTCCAGAATATATATTTCACATTTAATTAAAATTAACAACGTCTATTTGCTTATAAACTTACCCCGGATGATGAAAAATCGGAACAGAACGGCTAGTCGACAACTTTAGTTTTCCCCCGATCCAAATCCGATTTTCTCTTTTCTTGATCTAAATTAATATAAATTAAACTTATTTAATTAAATATTCAATCAAATTCATCCAAAAACACATAAATGGGAAAATTGACATTTTACCCCTGACAATTTACAATTTTTTACAATTTAGTCCCTATTGCACAAAACACAAAATATGCAAAATTTCAATACATCCATGTTAGGCTGAATGCTCCTAGTGTCCATACAAGTCCATATATATCATTTATTTCACATTTTAGTCCCTTAAATAATTATTTTTTCAATTTAGTCCTAATTACTCAAAATCATCAAAAATTCCAATAAAAGACATGTTAATCTATCACATATCTTTTATTTTCTACCATCAAACAACAAAAATCACAAGCTTTCAACAATGGCATAATTCAAAATATTCACTAAAATAAAAAATTCAAGCATGGGTCTTGTAAATAACTTAGCAATGATCTCAAAAACGTAAAAATTACCAAAAACCGAAGCTAGTTATATACCTTGATTAAGCTTGAATATGGCCGAACCTAGGTTTTCTTTTTCTTTTCTTTTGTTTCGGCAAGAACACAAATAATAACACATATAATGACTTTTATTTTTATGTTATAATAGAACATATATTAACTTAATACTTTATTTACATTTTTAACCTTTATAATAAAATTATAAAACCATTATAATCATGGCCATTACCGTCCACTCTAATTGTCAATGGTCTAATTTCTTCATAAGTGCTTCATATTAATAAGACAAGTTCAAATTAGCACTTTCACATTTAACCACCAAATTTTTATGTTACTCAATTAAGTCCTTTTATTTAATCGGACACTCAAACGATAAAATTAAAGCACGAAAATTTCACACAAATAAATTCACACATAATAAACACAGAAAATAATTTTAAAATGTTTTTTTGACTCAGATTTGTGGTCTTGAAACCACTATTTTGATTAGGGTCTAAATCGGGCTGTTACACCTCTCCCCCGTAGGGATTTTCATCCTCGAAAATCTTACCGGTGAATAAATTCGGATAACGCTCTCTCATTGCATTCTCTGGCTCCCAAGTTGCTTCCTCAACTTTGTGTTTATGCCACAATACCTTAACTAATGAAATTTTCTTATTTCGCAATTCTCTAACCTCGCGAGCCAGAATGCGAATCGGTTCTTCCTCATATGTCATATCGGACTTAATCTCAATATCAGACGGACTAATAACTTGTGAGGGATTCGATCGATATCTACGAAGCATTGAAACATGGAATACATTGTGGATCTTTTCTAACTCAGGTGGCAACAACATTCTGTAAGCAACCGGCCTGATACGCTCTATAATCTCATACGACCCAATAAATCTCAGACTCAATTTGCCTTTTCGATCGAATCTGAGTATTCTTTTCCATGGTGCGACTTTCAAAATGAATTTATCTCCGATCTGAAACTCTATACCTTTTCGTTTCAAGTTTGCATACGATTTCTGATGATCAGATGCTATTTCCAGTTTTTGACGGATCACTTTTACTTTCTGTTCAATCTCTCTGATCAAATCGACCCCGTGTATCTTATTTTCACTAAGTGTGACATTTAAGAATGTACAAAGCCTCGTAAAGTGCCATTTTGATACTCGATTGAAAGCTATTATTATACGCAAATTCAATCAGAGGTAAGTATCATTCCCACGTACCGTCGAACTCGAGAATACAATGTCTCAACATATCCTCAAGTATCTAAATGATTTGTTCGGACTGACCATCTGTTTTCTGATGGAAAGCAGTGCTAAAATGTAATTTCGTACCTAGTCTATCTTGCAGTTTCTTCCAAAACCACGATGTAAATCTCGGATCTCTATCCGAAACAATAGAAATAGACACGCCGTGTAATCTCACAATCTGAGAAACATACAATTTAGCTAACTTATCAAGCGAATAATCTATACGAACCGGAACAAAGTGAGCCAATTTAGTCAATCTATCCATGATAACCCAGATTGCATCTTTCTTACTTGGTATCAATGGTAAACCAGATACAAAATCCATCGTGACTCTGTCCCATTTCCACTCAAGTATCATGATCAGTTGAAGCAATCCAGAAGGTACTTGATGTTCGGCTTTTACTTGCTGACAGACTAAACATTTTGAAACAAAGTCGGAAATGTCTCGTTTCATACCATGCCACTAGTAAAGCTATTTCAGATCATTGTACATCTTCGTACTCCCAGGTGAACAAATAATCGACTACTGTGAGCTTCATTCAAAATCATCTAAATCAACTCTGAATTTCTCGGGACACATATTCGATTTCTGAACCTCAAACAACCTTCAGCATCAACTTTGAATTCTGTATCAACATTTGAATCGCATTGAGCACATTTTTCTATCAAATTATCATCAACTTTTTGGGCATCACAGATTTGTTGAACAAATAACGGTCTTACTTTTAATTTAGCTATTATCAAACCATCATCAGATATAGCCATATAAACATTCATTGTATGCAAAGCAAACAATGATTTTTGGCTTAGAGCATCAGTAACAATATTAGCCTTTCCCGGATGGTAATCAACCACAAGCTCGTAGTCTTTTAACAACTCTAACCATCGTCGCTGTCTCAAATCCAAATCTTTCTGAGTCATCAAGTATTTCAGGCTTTTGTGATCAGAATAAACATGACATATTCCACCGAACAGATAGTGACGCTATATCTTCAATGCAAACACAATAGCTGCCAATTCTAAATCGTGTGTAAGATAGTTCTTTTCATACGGCTTTAACTGTCTCGAGCCATAAGCTATAACTTTGCCTTCCTGCATCAAAACACAGCCCAAACCATTTAAAGATGCATCACTATAGATAACAAATTCTTTACCCGATTCTGGCTGAACTAACACTGGAGCTTCAATCAAATGGGCTTTCAACTAATCAAAAGTTTTCTGGCACTTTTTTTACCACTCGAACTTAACATCTTTCTGTAATAGCTTAGTCATCGGGGTTGCAATCATAGAGAAACCTTTCACGAACCGTCTATAGTAACCAGCAAGTCCCAGGAAACTTCGAACTTCAAAAACATTTCTCGGAGGTTTCTAATCAAGTATAGCTAAAATTTTACTCGGAACAACCCAAATACCCGATGCTGATACAACATGGCCTAGAAAACTGACTTCACGTAAGTAGAACTCACATTTACTGAACTTTGCATACAATTGTTTTTCCCATAGAGCCTGAACACAAGTCTCAGATGTTCGGTATACTCAGTTTCATCACGGGAGTAGATCAGAACACAACCACAAATCGATCTAGATACTGTCTGAAGATCGGATCAAATCCATGAAAATAGTAGGTGCATTAGTAAGTCCGAAAGGCATAACCAAAAACTCATAATATTTGTACCTCGTTTGGAAAGCAGTCTTTGCCACATCAAAGTCTTTAACTCGCAACAGATAGTAGCTTGATCTCAAATCTATCTTCGAAAACACTATAGCCCTTTTTAGTTGATCAAATAGGTCATTAATCGGTGGCAAATGATATCTATTCTTTATAGTCACCTTATTTAGCTGTCTATAATCGATGCACATTCTCATAGTTCCGTCTTTCTTTTTCACAAATAAAACTGGTGCACGCGCGAAACCTCTATCTGTCAACTCTTGCAACTGAGCTTTCAGTTCTTTTAATTCTGTAAGTGTCATTCTGTACGGAGCTATCGATATTAGATTCGTCCCCGGCACTAATTCAATACCAAATTTAACTTCTCGAATAGGTGGCAAACCCGGTAATTCTTCAGGAAACACATCCGGATACTCGCACATAACAAGTATTGATTCAATCTTTCTTTCAGTTGCTTTACTGTCAAACACATATGCAAAGTAAGCTTCACAACCTTTTCTTACATATTTTTGAGCTAACATCGAGGAAATCACTGCCGGTAAACCGTTTAGATCATTAGATTCAATCCGAATGATCTCATCATTCTGGCACCGTAAATTAATAATATTTCTTTTGCAGTTTACAATAGCATCATGCAAAGTCAACCAGTCCATACCCAGAACTATGTCGAACTCGTTGAATGGAAACAACATCAAATCAGCCGAAAAACACAAATCTCGAATCATCAGTGGACAATTCTTACACACTTTGTCAACCAGAAGACACCGGCCCAAGGGGTTCGATACTCTAATCACAAACTCAGTAGACTCAACAGGCAAAGTCTTACTGAATACTAAAGTCTCACACACATGAGAATGAGTCAAACCAGGATCAATCGATACAATTACACTAGTATCATAAAGAGTGAATGTACCAGTAAT
The DNA here is from genome assembly GCF_007990345.1 of Gossypium hirsutum. Classification (NCBI taxonomy): domain Eukaryota; kingdom Viridiplantae; phylum Streptophyta; class Magnoliopsida; order Malvales; family Malvaceae; genus Gossypium; species Gossypium hirsutum. The sequence continues at coordinate 36,822,355 of NC_053431.1, read as the reverse complement.
AACATCTGGAGATGAGGCCTCATCGCGTGTGCGAATAGCATAAGCTCTGGTGGGTGCTCGAGCCTCGGATCTAGCGGCCATATCTTTAGTCCCTCTTTGGCTGCTACTCACATTATCCGTATTTCTGGGTGTCTACCTCGAGCTGTAGCTTACCCGATATCTTATTCTGTACTGGATTTTGTTCAGCTAACTCAGGGCATTCACGAATATAATGATTCATCGATCCACATTTAAAACAAGCTCGATCATGCAATCTATAACTACCAGGATGTCACTTACCATAATGTTTACACTCGGGTTGATTTGATCTAACATTACCCACACTAGCTACTGAGGTAGCTTTCGAGCTCATAGGTGGTCTATCCCGATCTTGTTGTGAATAACCTGAAGTAGCCCTAGAACGGCTAAAATCATCTCGGAGCTTCTTCGATGCCAACTGATATGATTTATTCGACAATATCTTAGGTGAATCTCTAGCTTCAAAGTCAGCTTTACTTTTCTCTTTCTCGAGCTCTTCGGCTTGCAGGCTCGCTCAACCAGTACTACGAACACTTTTATCTCAAGTATGCCAACAAGCAGTTTAATGTCTTCGTTCAAACCATCTTTGAATCTTTTACACATGATAGCTTCGGTTGAAACACACTCGCGGGCATATTGACTGAGTCTCACAAATTTTCGCTCATATTCTGTCACGGTCATCCGACCCTGTTTCAACTCTAGAAATTCTTTGTACTTCTGATCAATAAATTTCTGACTAATATATTTCTTACGGAACTCAGTCTGAAAGAAGTCCTGAGTCACCCACTCTTTCGGAACCACCAATACTAGTGTATTCCACCCGTGATATGCGGTGTCTCGAAGCAAGGATATAGCACATTTCAAACATTCATCCGGGGTACAAGATAGCTCATCGAACACACGGATGTATTATCAAGCCAGAATTTAGCTCGCTCAGCATCATCATCATCAGTAGCTTTGAACTCTTCAGCCCCTGTTTTATGATTTTATCAACAGGAGGCTTAAGCAATCTCAACGGATCACTCACTTGAGGTATAGCAGGTATCGAAGATGGATTAGTCAGGGATGGAGGTTGTTGTACAATCGGATTAGTCTGAATATATTGAGTAAACCAGTCGTTCATCATTCAGTAAAAGGCTTATTTAGCCTCTCCCTCTTGGTTACTCGAAGTTGGTCTAGAATCCACCAGTACTATCCCTTGCACGGGAGTACGCGCTATACTCTCGACATCATTAGCAATGTAACGCCCCTATACCCGAGACCATCGCCGGAGTCGAGCACGAGGTGTTAACGGACTTAATTCTTTAATTAAACAGCTCAAACAATTTATTTTAGAATTTCCAGACAAGTTGGCTAACTGCGTCACAGTGGCTAAAAAATCCATATCTTGAGTTACGAAACTCGAAATCCAGTTCCGTAAATTTTCCCTGAAAATAGACTCATATATTTACTTACTAAAATTGTTATAGAATTTTTGGTTACACCAATTAGTACATTTTATTAGTTAAAGTCTCCCCTATTTCAGGGTTCGGCTACTTTGACTATGCTGTTTGTTTCTCACAAAACTAGACTCAATAAGGATTTCATACATGTAAGGTAAAAATCATAATTGGTTTTTTACAATTTATGGTAAATTTTTAAATTTAGAACAGGGGATTCAGAAATTGCTCTGACCCTGTTTCACCAAAACGTAAATATTTCATAAAATACAACTCTTTTACCTATTTTGTTTCTTCCACATGAAAATAGACTCATTTAGCTTAAATTTCATATTTTATTCATCATCTAATTCTATCTATACTATTTTTAGTGATTTTTCAAACTCACATCACTGCTGCTGTGTGATTCTATTTTGTAGCCAATTTCACCATTTTATGGATTTCCATAGATTAGTTAGCACATAAAGCATACATGTTATCAAATATAATCTCGATTAGACACTCCAATAGCTAATCATTCTCAAACATTTCCATGCCATCCATGAGCTATATCATAAGATTATATAAACAAAAGGATTATAATGTTATACATGCCATATTCCCAAAATATGCAAGCCACCATACCGAGATGGTCCGTTGATAGTGTGAGCATGCCTCCGACCGTCCTGATCTCCAAAACGGCTTGTCAAAACTACAAGGAATGGAAGAGAGGGAGGAAGCATAAATGCTTAGTAAGTTCACATGCAAATAACAAATAACTTAACAAAGCAATTATACCAACCAACATTAACATAATATCACCAAAACATGTATCACATTTCTATTCATCATTCATCGTCTTACTACATTATTGTTGTCGTATTCAGTCTCAACCCGAGGGTTAAGTACATACTTGTCCAAAGTGCCCATTCCACAACACTTACCAATACGTCACTTGCATCTTGAGTATTCTTTCATTTCACTAGAATTTTACCCGTTGAACACATCGGAATATAACTCAGATACATGGAAAGTTTGTACATAAGTGCCACATATGTAGCCATGCTACCATGTACCCCGCCCATAAGCGAACTCAGACTCAACTCAACGAGCTCAAGCGTTCGCATCCATAAGTGAACTCAGACTCAACTCAACGAGTTCGGATGCCTAGTTACATTTCACGAACTCGGACTCAACTCAACGAGTTCGGATGCCTAGTTACATCTCACGAACTTAGACTCAACTCAACGAGTTTGGACGTTCGCATCCATAAGTGAACTCAGACTCAACTTAATGAGTTAGGATGCCCAAATATCCGAATCTACTCCTAAAGTTCAACGGAACTTTCCTCATTTGTACTTCTTTACCATTCTCCTTGGAATACCAATGACGATACTTCAGTAGTCTTTCACATTTTTCACATAATTCATAAAATTTTTGCATGTTTTCCAACAATGATCACAAAGCATAGAATTGCATGATAACAATCATAATATCATATAAATATCATTAAATGATTTACAATAATGGTTATATTACAATATTTACATATGAACTTACCACGATACAAAATGAGAATAGTCGAGCCTATTCCTCGTAAACTTTATTTTTCCCTCGATCTCGACTCGAATCTCTTTTCTCTTGATAATCAAGACTTAAAAGTATTGAAACCCTAGCTATGGTGGAGAGAAAAATTTGACAGCAACTTATGGAGAAGATGATCATTTTTGTGTTATTTTTCCCATTTTATTTCATTTAATATTCAAATGACCAAAATGCCCTTCCTTACTAAACTTTCAAAAATTCAATCCATGTCCAATTTTTGTCCATAAACTTAGAAATTGGTCAAATTGCTATTTAAGACCTCCTAATTAATATTTCAAAAAAATTTCATACTAGAAACTTCTAGAATGCAAGTTTTGTAACTTATTCAATTTAGTCCCTAACTTCAAATTAAGCACTTTATGCAAAGAATTTCTTCACGAAATTTTCACACAATCATGCAATCATATCATAGACCTCAAAATAATCATAAAATAATTATTTCTATCTCGGATTTGTGGTCTCGAAAGCACTATTCTGATTAGGCCCTAATTCAGGATATCACAACTCTCCCCCCCCTTTAGAGATTTTCGTCCCCGAAAATCTTACCAGAAAAGTGGTCTTCATTTAGATTCCTCAATTTCATATTCAGTGCCGAAGAACTTTCACTAAGGTGGTGCCTCCAATATATCTCTTTAATTTCTCATATATTCTGAAAGCCTACGGACTCATCTTTAAATTGTTCTTAAATTTTCAACCCTTTTCAGTTTTCCTTGTCATCTTGACATAAAACCCAGATCTCAATTTGGTTAATGGAGACTATAATTCCAAGAAATCCAACAATCAAAGGGATCTGCACTCTTCCAAAATAATCATACAATTTTTCATCATCGATGAATCACAATCCAATAACATCTGAATCAAATTACAGTACACGTCATTACTCTCAGAATGAATAGGAAAATTTTCACTGTAAGCTTCATACAATTCTTTCTGTATAAGCCTCGGAATAATAATACCATGAATCAGATCCAATCTGAAATTCAACATCAGAAGTTGATCCTTACTTTACTCTTTTAGTTTACTACTCACTATCACATTTTCCTCTTTCCGCTATGGAAATAATTCTGATATAGCCTCGAAAATAATCCTTCTCATTCTCATCCTAATATCAATACTGGCAAAGATAATTCTTGTAGATCCTGATACTCAGCTTTAACCTCATCAACAACTCAAATTTTCTGTGACATCAAATGCTCCAAACTATCACATTACCTTATTTTCATGAAACACATTACCATTCATACATCAGTGCATTACTGAAAATTAGGAAATCTTTACTCAATGCAAACTAGTCCAGTTCAAACGTTCTGGTTAGCAATCTTCTCGTCTGTCCAAACTTTGCTAACATGTAATAAACTTTTCAGCTTTCGTAAGATGAAAACTTTATCATTCTTAGTAGCTTCAACTCATATCAAAATTTTCTAAGAGATATACACTTCTCGTTCAGACTATTTTCCTTTTACTCGTAAAGAAATGAAGTTCTATTATCAGACTTGAAAAAAAATGATCCTGACATAATTGTCATATGAAATATTTCAAATAAATAATTCACACAGATTAAACACCCGAGCCGATCTAAACACCGTTGAATGACATTTTAAGTAATCCTTTCTTCTAGTTACTAAACAATTCATCATACAGCCCTCTACTATTCATTTCTTACGCTAATCAAAACCATCTCAATTGCATTAGCTCAAGTAACCAAAATATCTCAATTGAAATCATTAATTATAATTGACTTACTTGAGAGAAGTAATCCACCATACCGATTGAAACTCGCACTTTTATCACTTATGCCTTTACTGTTGTCAAATCCTTACACGAAAATTTGAGAAATTCCAATATTAAAATCACCACATTACCAAGATCAAATCAGAAGTATAGTCATGCTTGTCATGATTATCACGAGCTGAAGAACGCACTTCGAACATAAGTCATAATTGACAAATTATGGAATAAAGATAACAAGAAAACCGAATAAAGAAATCCAAGATTGAGAAACCCAAAATAAAGAAATCCAGAATAAAGAAACCCAAGATACGATACTATGTCGAAAAATCGAAAACCAAACTTATAGGAAAATATAGAAGATCTCGAAAATTCCTCAGAGAAAAGAAGTCCAGAAGAAAACATCATTTAATCCCACTGGAATCAAATATAACAAGAACAATGTATCTTCCCATACATATATATCAAATAGAGCATTAAGTAAAAGAAACAGTATCATAATATCATACATATCCTCTCATCAATTCTTATAAGACGAAATATAATAAAATGCCCGAGGAAATACAGTAATACAAATTATAAACCAGTCGGACTACCAATGCATCCATCTAACACCAGGATTAGAAAACATTCCCATATAACAAGAATTTCTTCAAAAGATGAACAGCCAAAGAATTTTTTTTCTGAGAACGGATAAATACATAGAACATCTCAGAAGAAACTGTTAAATCTGTCCAGCCGTAACTGTCACACTCAGATATTACACATTTCAAATATCATTTCCCACAACTAGTTCTACCATCACAAATTTCATGTTAGACCTTTCACTAAAGAAGACCAGTTCTGAATAAATTTTGATTTACACTTTTCTCGAACTTGTATCTGAGTAATTCAATTTACCAAAGTAAATTCATTCTTTAACTAGGACAGTGCATAGCTCCAATAATCTTTATATCAACCTAATACTTTTCTAGCTCTAACTTTATTTACCAAATCATTCTCAGTCTCTAATCATGTTTATGATTATTCTATCACTGAACTCTTTGGTTTCTCAACTGGAAACTTATTCAGTACAAATCTCATGAAATTCCATTATAAGCTCCACTTCGGTAAGGGGGAGGGGTTGTAGGGCCTCTGACTCGGCTTTCTCATACATATACATATGACACAATTTCCATCATCATAACAACATCATCAAAATCATATCATTCATTCAGGCAATGCATCATTCATGTTGGTTTGCACAAATTTTCTAGTTATCCCATTTAGACAAGTATACTTATGCATGCATCCTATGTTTTCTGGATAGCTTGACTTATCCATTCATTTACTAAAACAAATCATACTCATGACATCATATAAGGGCTAAACAAACATAGATATTTGCATCACAATCGCAACTTTCATTTTGTGCATCATCATATACATATCATTACAATCATATAATTCAGTCCAAACAATTTAACATAGATAAATTCATTTCATTATAATCATTTATCTCATAAAAAAATATCATTGACATTCATCAACATTCAACGTTCAATCAAGGAAATGACACTTTCATTCATATCATGATATTAGGAACCTTTACTCATACCTCTATGAATTTCTCGTTATCCCGTTCATCTTATCAAGTAAGCCAAGTGTACTGCATCATATAAGCATTAAGCAAGTATGGATATTTATCACAACATGAACTTTCATCTCACGTTTTATCACATATATATATCATAAACTTTTATTCATACTTTTCTGAATCAAGACTCATTATAATTGTAATTTTATTCAAACACCTTCGCATCACATTGAACATGGTCAGTACAGCTCGGTTGGAGAGTTCCTCTGTCTAAACAAGACGGTGCTCATAGCGTTGGGAGGCATCATACTATCACGGATCCGTGGCATGTATAGCTAGACTCTTACACATGCTAGGTTAGTTTGAGAACTGACTAAACCATAGCTCTGATACCACCAAATGTAATGTCCCCGTACCCGAGGCCATCACCTGAGCCGAGCACGAGGTGTTAACAGACTTAATTCATTAATTAAACAACTCAAACAATTTATTTTAGAATTTCTAGACAAGCTGGCTAACTGCATCACAGTCTCCAAAAAATCCATCTCTTGAGTTACGAAACTTTAAATCCAATTCCATAAAATTTCCCTCAAAATAGACTCATATATCTACTTACTAAAATTTTTCTAGAATTTTTTGTTTGGCCAATTAGTACAGTTTATTAGTTAAAGTCTCCCCTGTTCTAGGGTTCAGCTACTCTAACCCCTGTGTATTATAGATCAGATATATCCCTGTCCAGAGTTTTAATGACTATGCCGTTTGTTTCCCACAAAACTAGACTCAATAAGGATTTCATACATGTCAGATACAACTTCTAATTGTTTTTGTACAATTTATGGTTAATTTTTAAATTTAGAACAGGGGATTCAGAAATTGCTCTGACCCTGATTCACCAAAACGTAAATTTTATTTCATAAAATGAAACTCTTTTACCTATTTTGTTTCTTCCACATGAAAATAGACTCATTAAGATTCAATTCCATATTTTATTCATCATCTAATTCTATCTATACTATTTTTAGTGATTTTCAAGCTCACGTCACTGCTGCTGTGTGATTCTGTTTTATAGCCAATTTCACCATTTTATGGATTTCCATAGATTAGTTAGCACATAAAGCATACATGTTATCAAATATAATCTCGATTAGCCACTCCAATAGCTAATCATTCTCAAACATTTTCATGCCATCCATGAGCTATATCATAAGATTATATACACAAAAGGATTATAATGTTATACATGCCATATTCCCAAAATATGCAAGCCACCATACCGAGATGGTCCGTTGATAGCGTGAGCGTGCCTCCGACCGTCCTGATCTCCAAAACGGCTTGTCAAAACTACAAGGAATGGAAGAGAGGGAGTAAGCATAAATGCTTAGTAAGTTCACATGCAAATAAAAAATAACTTAACAAAGCAATTACACCAACCAACATTAGCATAATATCACCAAAACATGTATCACATTTCTATTCATCATTCATCGTCTTACTACATTATTGTTGTCGTATCAAGTCTCAACCCAAGGGTTAAGTACATACTTGCCCAAAGTGCCCATTCCACAACACTTACCAATACGTCACTTGCATCTTAAGTATTCTTTCATTTCACTAGAATTTTACCCGTTGAACACATTGGAATATAACTCGGATACATGGAAAGTTTGCACATAAGTGCCACATACGTAGCCAAGCTACCATGTAACCCGCCCATAAGTGAATCGGACTCAACTCAACGAGCTCAGGCATTCGCATCCATAAGTGAACTCGGACTCAACTCAACGAGTTCGGACGTTCGCATCCATAAGTGAACTCAGACTCAACTCAATCAGTTCGGATGCCCAAATATCCGAATCTATTCCTAAAGTTCAATGGGACTTTTCTTGTTTGTACTTCTTTACCATTCTCCTTGGAATACCAATGACGATACTTCAGTAGTCTTTCACATTTTTCACATAATTAATAAAATTTTTGCATGTTGTCTAACAATGATCACAAAGCATAGAATTGCATGACAACAATCATAATATCGTATAAATAGCATTAAATGATTTAAAATAACGATTATATTACAATATTTACATATGAACTTACCTCGATACAAAATGAGAATAGTCGAGCCTATTCCTTGTAAACTTTATTTTTCCCCCGATTTCGACTCGAATCTCTTTTCTCTTAATAATCAAGACTTAAAAGTGTTGAAACCCTATCTATGGTGGAGAGCAAAATTTGACAACAACATATGGAGAAGATGATAATTTTGTGTTATTTTTCCCATTTTATTTCATTTAATATTCAAATGACCAAAATGCCCTTTCTTACTAAACTTTCAAAAATTCCATCCATATCCAATTTTTGTCCATAAACTTAGAAATTGGTCAAATTGCTATTTAAGGCCTCCTAATTAATATTTCAAAGCAATTTCATACTAGAAATTTCTAGAATACAAGTTTTGTAACTTATTCAATTTAGTCCCTAACTTCAAATTAAGCATTTTATGCATAGAATTTCTTCACGAAATTTTCACACAATCATGCAATCATATCATAGACCTCAAAATAATCATAAAATAATTATTTCTATCTCGAATTTGTGGTCCCGAAACCACTATTTCGATTAGGCCCTAATTCGGGATATCACAAGCTATGGCTCTGTTGGGATCCATTTACTAAATGAAAACAAATTGTCAAATGTCAGAAGTCATCACACTATCGTAGTATATAATATTACATGTATAGCTGGACTCACACGCACTATGTTAGTCCTAGAATTGACTAAACCGTAGCTCTGGTACCAACAAAATGTAAAATCCCTAACTCGTATCTGTCGCCAGATTAGGGTTATGAGGCATTACCGATTAAATACAACTCAGAAAAAACTTTCATTTCAATAATATTCATCTAGTAAAATTTTAAATCAAACTTTCATGCTTTGATTCTATAATTCATATAACTTCCAAATTTACATTCAATCAATATCAAAAGAAATCATGAAAATCGAATATTAACCCATAACCAAGGATATTTCACATGCCAATCATATATGTATATTTAAACATTTATGACATTCTAATAAATTATATATAAAACATATTATTATCTCACTAATCATATGCGCATACTTTAAAACATGCAATTATACATCATTTCATTCCATATAAATAACATATACCATCATGACATTTGTTCACTTATTTGCAACAATTGCGTAACACAGATACATATTTATATATATAATATCCTACTTATTATAAATTGAATATACCATCAATTTAACCAATTCTATTACTTAAATATTTGACCACTATTTTCAAATAATATGCCTTTTGAATACCGACACAAAAATCACATACATTAATCAAAATGTCCTAGCCCAACTAAGCCTATAATTATTTAATACTACAAATATAGCATTATCATATAAATAAACCCATAATGGCCTAATTATGCACACTTGTCGAACCACAATTAAGCCACATTTTATAACCAACATAAAACCTAACATTTTAGTCTTTTATTATTGTACCTCAAAGAAGGCATATTAACAAAATCAATCATATAACATACTCTTCATTTGTTTTCATCAACCGTGCCGAATTAACTAATCATTCCAACGTAAGATATAAACACATATATTGCCATTACATTCATTTCATAATAACTAATACCCACTCGAATATGTATATGCATTATAGCAAAAATACATTGACCAAATAAAGCATTACACAAAACCGATTCATTTAACCAAGCACACCATACACTTACATATTGAACATAATTTCCAAATTGAGCTAATTACATAACCGATTACACATCATAACTATCATCATTACCAAACCATTTCCAAAATATATAACACCTATCACATAATCCATTCATTCATAGCATATAGCATTATAACCAAAACGGATTAAAACATGAACAAGCATAACCGATTTCAAACATAGAAGCTAAGCCATTTTTGCATGGCTTAAGTTATACATAAACCAAAATTCAACTTTTCAAATTATACTCCGGCCTATACATGCCATAGATTCAAAAGTTCATTTATAAAAATACCGAAAATAGTCGATAGTGTGATTGACTTTGACGATGATCCCTGAGCTCGTAACTTGACTCCAAAATCTATAAAACAATGCAAACAAACACATACAGTAAGCTATTATAGCTTAGTAAGTCATAAGAAAATATATAATTCAATGTTAACATTAACTCATCTTAACCAAACTAATTTATACTATCATATTCACATTTATTTTCAAGATTATAAATACATTTATAACATACACATCCATATACAATTTGATATTAGCTGAATATACATAATATTATATACACATATTCAAATATCATTTCAAAAATAATCACATTATACATTCAAAAAGCCGAATACTCTTTTCATATTCACATACATTCTTTATTTACATCATAAATGATTTATAACAAATATCAAATACTTACTTACCTTATTTCAAGTAGGTAATAAGCTAACTCATACCTGGTCATTTTAGTTGTTTTACACACTCGATCATAACTTATTGTTGCCCGATGAACCATTCGAAATTGGATAGGACACTCGGATAATCACATATATCGTACAATGCCAGTGTCCCAAACTATAACGCCCCCATACCCGAGACTATCGCCGAAGTCGAGCACGAAGTGTTACTAAACTTAATTCATCAATTAAACAACTTAAACAACTTATTACCAGCCATGCATGACAACCAAACATATGCACATCACTAGTATCAAACATAACATAAATAACTAGATTTATAAGTTAGAATCATTAGCTCACTAAAGACCAATATATTTGGCCAAATTATAATAACACATGTTATAAAATTAGGTCCCTATACATGCCACTCACTTGATAATTCTAGCATATGTGTTTATACTGTCAAGGTGTTGGCTTGATAGTGTAATGCTGCCTCCGACGGTCTCCAACCCTGAGCTAACCTGACAACACTAAAAGAAATGGAAAGGAGGGGGTAAGCTTTATTCTTAGTAAGCTCACATGAAATAATAATAAGCAATTTACTAACATGCTTCCCACAATAAAACTAACTCATTTGTACATTTGCACATGTTCTGGTTAAGCTATTTTCTTGAATAACAGTCACTAAATCATTTATATTTAGAGATACGGAACTCCAAATTAAGATCCATAAATTTTCCCAAAAACTAGACTCATATATCTTTCGACCATAAAATTTTCAGAAGTTTTGGTCCAGCCAATAAGTACGGTTTATTATTCAAAGTCTCCCCTGTTTCGCTGTTTAACAGCTTCGACCTTTCTTCACTAAAATTTATTTATCTCATAGTGAAAAAATTGGATGATTTTCTCGTTTGTTTTTATTAAAATTAGACTCATACAAGATTCTAGGCATATAAATTATACCCCAAAATTATTTTTATATAATTTTTAACAATTTTTCCAAGTCAAAACAGGTGATCTCGAATTCATTCAGACACTGTCTCACAAGAATTCAAATATCACATAATATGAAATTCTTTTGCTTCCCCTATTTCTTTTATGTGAAAATAGACTCAATAAAATTTAATTACATATTTTATTTGAAATTTAATTCAACTTCCACAATTTTTGGTAAAATTTCAAATTCATGCACTGCTGCTGTCCAACACTGTTTTACTACTAAAGTTCACTTTTGCACAATTTCACTTAATCCATTCCATTTTATCGAGGTTCGCTCAAATATCGAGCATGTTGCTCATAAATTTAAATAAACATATACTTGCACTTGTTCATCACATAATCACTTTCATATTTATTTTCACTTAATCGATTTCCCATTGAACTCATCAGAATAATAACAGATACACAATTGCTTGCACATTTTCTCATTTCCACACTTGTAGCCGAAGCTATTTGATACGCATAGTAGCCTGCACTTAGTACTACACATGTGACCAATTATCCGGTACACGTAGTAGCCTGCACTTAGTACTACACACGTGACCTAACCATCTGATACACGTAGTAGCCTGCACTTAGTACTACACACGTGATCGAAGTTATTAGGTACGCATAGTAGCCTGCACTTAGTACTAAACATGCGACCAACAATCTGGTACATGTAGTAGCCTGCACTTAGTACTACACACGTGACCTCACAATAGCTCATTTGTATCATTTCTATTCGGAAGGTTCAATCGAGAAATTCCTCACTTTTCAACATTTTATTAAATTGTCCGTAATCAATTTAAATTCATAATTTACATCAAATAACCATTTGATAGGCAGCCACATTTCATATGATACCAAAATATATTAACATAAAAAGAATCGATAGATTATTTATATACGAACTTAATTGAAGTGTCGATCTCACTATCCATAGTACCAATTGTTCATTCATAGTATAATAAGATACAACTCAAATAGCAAATCAGCTTTTAAGAATTTACATAACATATATCACATATTTCATATATCACTTGTCATGTATCATCATTTTCTTGCATTCAATGTAACATTCTTTCATGTTATATTTCCACATCATAAACACCATTCCATCAACTTTTTCAATATATTAAATCATACAATATATGCAATAATAGTAAGAAATATAATTCAAACATAACATTGCATTATTATTATCATACGAACTTACCTCGATACAAAATATTAGCAATCGAGCCTATTCCTTGTAAATTTTGTTTTCCCTCGATCACGACTTAAATCTCGTTTCTCTTGATCTATAATACCAAATTAATTTATTTAATAGATACATTCATCAAAACAGCCTTTAATACGAACTTTGGCAAAATTACCATTTTGCCCCTAAACTTTTGCATAATTACACTTTTGCCCCTAGGCTTATTCTTATGTTTTATGACATGCTGATCATTTTTCCCTTCTATGACAACATCAAATTCTCACTCTAACATGCACTTATGACTATTAGGTATTTTTACCGATTAAGCCCTTTTACTCGTTTTCACTTAAAACTGAGTAGCACAAGTTGTCTAACATAATTTAAAACCTCATATTCTATCATAAATCACCAAAATACACAAATTTCACCTATGGGTATTTTTCCAAATACGAACCCTAGGTTGAATTATTGCTAGCATAAACTTAATCAAGTTACCGGGATTCCAAAAACGTAAAGAACTTGAAAAACGGGGCTAGAATAGCTATTGAGCTTAGAAAGCTTGAAAACCCTAGTCATGGCTTCCCCCATGCTAATTTCGGCCTCCATATGGAGAAGATGACCAATTTGTGTTATTTTTCCCATTTTATTTCATTTAATATTCAAATGACCAAAATGCCCTTACTACTAAACTTTCGAAAAAATTCCATCCATGTCCAATTTTTGTCCACAACTTCAAAATGGTCTAATTACCATTTAAAGACCTTTGATTTAAAAAATCATAACAATTAAACACTTCTAACATGTAAAACTCAACTTTTGCACTTTTTACAATTTAGTCCTTTTGACGAAATTGAGTGCCCAAATGTTGAAATTTTTGAACGAAATTTTCACGAAATCATTCCGTGAAATCGTAGACCATATAAAAATAATAAAAATGAAATTTTCCTCGTCGAATTTGTGGTCCCGAAACCACTGTTCCAACTAAGCCCAAAATTAGGATGTTACACAAACGTAGTCTTACATGTAATCAAATATCGATGCCACTATCCCAGACAGGGTCTTACTCGCACACATATATCGGAGTCACATATCGATGCCAACATATAAAACATGGTCTTACCTGCACACATATATCAATGCCATGGTCTTACTCGCACATCACATATCAAAATCCTATGTCATGACATATGTATCCTAGCTATTCCTAAGGTTCATACGGGACTTTCGGACGTTGTATCTCGGTAGAATCGAACTCACAAACATAGTTTCCAACCCTGTATACATTCGGCTATTATAAATATATGCTCACATATTTCATTCCAGCATATATAATTCACATTTAATTAAAATTAACAACGTCTATTTGCTTATAAACTTACTTCGGACGATGAAAAACCAGAACGGCTAGTCGACAACTTTAGTTTTCCCCCGATCCAAATTCGATTTTCTCTTTTCTTGATCTAAATTAATATAAATTTACTTATTTAATTAAATATTCAATCAAATTCATCCAAAAACACATAAATGGGAAAAATACCATTTTACCCTGACATTTTACAATTTTTTACAATTTAGTCCCTATTCCACAAAACACAAAATATGCAAAATTTCAATACATCCATGTTAGGCCGAATGTTCCTAGTGTCCATACAAGTCCATATATTTCATTTATTTCATATTTTAGTCCCTTAAATTATTATTTTTGCAATTTAGTCCTAATTACTGAAAATCATCAAAAACTCCAATAAAAACATGTTAATCTATCACATATCTTTTATTTTCTACCATCAAACAACAAAAATCATAAGCTTTCAACAACGGCATAATTCAAAATATTCACCAAAATAAAAAATTCAAGCATGGGTCTTGTAAATAACCTAGCAACGATCTGGAAAACGTAAAAATTACCAAAAACTGAGCTAGTTACATACCTTGATTAAGCTTGCCGAACCTAGGTTTTCTTTTTCTTTTCTTTTGTTTCGGCAGGGACACAAATAATAACACATATAATGACTTTTATTTTTATGTTATAATAGAACATGTATTAACTTAATACTTTGTTTACATTTTTAACCTTTATAATAAAATTATAAAACCATTATAATCATGGCCATTTCCATCCACTCTAATTGTCAATGGTATAATTGCTTCATAAGTGCTTCATATTAATAAGACAAGTTCAAATAAGCACTTTCACATTAACCACCAAATTTTCATTTTACGCGATTAAGTCATTTTATTTAATAGGACACTCAAACGACAAAATTAAAGCACGGAAATTTCACACAAATAAATTGGCACATAATAAACACAGAAAATAAATTTAAAATATTTTTCTGACTCAAATTTGTGGTCTCGAAACTACCTTTCTGATTAGGGTCTAAATCAGGCTATTACACCAATGGTCTTTGGGTCTAGTTTCTTTTCTTTTGGTTTATAAACCCTTCTTCAGACAGGCATCCACATAAGTGTATATGTCGCAAGCTTGATTTCCAACCTTTGAACAACTCAAAATGTGTCATTGAGACAACCTTGGTTGGAACTCGATTTAATATATACACAACCGTTTTGATAGCTTCAACCCATAAAGAGTTAGGTAGCTTAGAGCTACTAAGCATACTCCGTACCATGTCCATTAAAGTTCGGTTTCTTCTTTACACAACACCATCCTGATCAGGTGAGCCATGGTGTATTGGCCAACTATAACATTATCTTGAAGAAACTTTGCAAATGGACCAGGTGCTTATCCATCCTTAGTGTATCTACCATAATACTCACCACTTCTATTAATTCTCACAATCTTGATTTGTTTACTACATTGTTTCTCTACTTTAGCCTTGAAAACTTTAAAGGCTTCTAATTCTTCGCTCTTGTGATGAAGCATGTAGAGATACGTATATCGCGAGTAATCGTCTATGAAAGTGATGAAGTATTTCTGACCTTGCACATCCATATCTGGGCAACATATATAAGAATGGATGATTTCCAATATAGTCAAACTCCTCTTGGCCCCCTTTATTTGACTTGTTAGTCTTCTTACCCTTAATGCAATCTATACAAGTATTGAAATCAGTAAAATCTAAAATACTGAGTACCCCATCATTTACTAATCTCTTGATCCTTTCAATGGAGAATGTCCTAATCTCCAATGCCACAAAATAGAGGAATCTTTAATTATAAAGCAACATTTAATACCAGTTTGAACGTGCATAATATTATGAGTGACATTATTTTAGACCATAAGATAAAATATCATTTCCAACAGGTTCAGATTTATAAAATAAACTAAAACCAGTGTTGAAAAACCAAAACAATACCCAAAAGGTGCAAGTCTTAAAATAGAAACTAAATTTCTAGAAAAACTGGAAATACAAAAAGTCTTTTCTAAAATTAAAACAAAGCCATTTCTAAGCATTAATTCGTATGTCCTAATTGCTTTCACATGCGACTCCATCTTATTTCCTAAATAGATGTGTTGCTTAGCTCCCAATGGTTCCCACAAGTTTCTTAATCCCTGTAAGGAATTTGAGATATGTATTGCAGAACCAGAATCAATCCACCATGTGTTATAATCAACATCAACCATAACTGACTTAAAGTAAAAAAGTGAGATTGATTTACCTTTCCTTTTAAGCCAGCTTTTAAACTTGACATAGTCATATATTAAGTGTCCTTTCTTTTACAAAAGAAACACGTGGACTCTTTCTTTATGTCAGCTTGGGGTTGCATTTTAGTCTTCCTTTTTTTCTTGGCTTGGATTGTCACACTCGATTTTCTTTAAACCTGAAAATTAGGAACAATTTGGGAGTTGAATGGAAAGAGTGTGTAAGATGATAGACTCTACTAAAAAATCAGAAAAATATAGAGGTTGGTTTGGACATAAATGAGTTCCAAATCAAGTTCAGATAGATTAGAACTAGTAGGTCCCTTAGTGGGGGACAAAATGATTACCAATTGATGGTTTTTAGATGGTTGAAGACCGTGTAGGAAGGGCATAAATAGTCGGGGAAATGACTTCCCGGGGAGGGCATTCTTCTCATTTTCTATTTCACTTTCTTCTCTTCTTCATCTTCTTCCTTGGGTCGCCTCGAAGAAAAAGATAGTTAAGGGAAGCTTTGAATGGAGCAGTAATCATAAAGTTTGAGTTAAAAATGTGGAAAATCTATAAGCTGGTAGGGTTATAAGTCCTTCAGTGCATGTAAGTATATGAAAAATAAAGATTTGGATTGCCAAAAACCATTTTAGGGGTTCTGCATGTTCCTAGAAAACTGAGGTTTAAGTTAAAAATACTGAGTTGAACCTATAATTTGGTTTTCATGCTTAGTTACTAGGAGAATGAAAGCTCAGGTGTTTGGAAAAGCTGGGTTGATAAAGTAAAGAAGTATCATGTGAGTTTTTGAACTCCGTTTTTTGAAATATTACGATGATGGCATGAATTCTATGACGATGCATAATTCAGTTGCTTGAGATTTCTTGTTACTTAAAGTTGAATAAGTTATGAGTATTAGTCATTGTGTCGATTGCTTATGAATTTTCATGTAATGTCTATTTATTTTTGTGAAATATGTAAGGGACTTATCAATGGGATAGATGAAGTTAGGATAGGAAAAAAAAGGGTGATTCTATGAGATACTACCATACAGTGTTTCGGAATGCACCCATAATGAGCGAAGATCTAGGCCTTGCGGAGGGAACACTACGGTGTTCGAGCATCAAGGTTAGGATGGTGAATGGGGAATGGTAGAGGAATAAGGAAAAAAGGAATTGGAATTCCATTATGATTCTACCATCTAGGGTTGCTAGGAGCAAACCATGATGTGTAAAGCTTTAGGGCCTTGAGAGGTGACCGACTCTAGACATACCAATGTCCAAAGTAGAAATCCTAAACAAAATATGTTAAAAATGTGAGATCTGTAAGTATACGGGTCAGTTTGTAATATTATTACAACGGAGTAGGTGAGAACTCCAAGGATCATACCCAAATAAGGCGAGCACTAAATTATCCTAATCAAAACATAAATAGATCTAATAGTGCATTAAATAAATTATATTATGAAAACATAAATAGAGATTTTTGGGGTTTTTGCAATAATAAAGATGATAACATAAATAAAGAAGTGTTGGAAAATCAAATCTAAGCATGGATGATTAGCTTGCTTTAGTAATCATAACCAATTGTTGCCTTAGGCTTCTGATTCAATCAACTAGTTGTCACCCTAGTGAGATCTTTCGATGTTTTACTAGAATAACGAGTCAGCAAGAACTCATTAAAGGAACAGGGGAGTTTTCTGAGTTTGTTTACTGCCAATAATTAACTCCTTATTTACTCATTGTGGGTGTTCTTTATCAGGGTGGTGGACTCTACTCGTTCCTTCAAGCTTCTCCACTCATTATATGTCTTTCCCCTTATCAGACTCTACAGTCAACCATATTCCAAACACTTATCCATATTAGTGAGAGCTATTGTTACTTCTTGTCTTTTCATCCTTTCAAACACCTTGCATACATAGTGTTTCTTAGTCTCTAACTTACTTGGTTGTACACCTGTTTTCCCAAACTATTCCTTAATATTAGCTTTCTCACCTTCCTGACCAAGGATTCTTAGGACCTACCTTCCTTGGTAGACTTCCATGTTCAAATGATGTCCATAAAACTAACTAAAAATTTAACTAAGGCAAGTGCACCTATCTTTTAATAGTATAGCTATAGTGAGAAAAGATATCATTCTCACGAAGACTAAAAGTACTAGTAATTATCATATTTATATTATTTAACCAAATAATTCGAGTGATTGATTAAAAACTAAAATTAACTAATGAACACGACAAAGAACAAAATAGGAAAATAACCGAGTAACAACTAAGAAGCAAAACAATACTAAAAAAAGAATTCACTTAGACTTCACCTGTCACTATCAATCTAAATTACGGAATTTATGTACTTAGTAACTTGATATGTAAAAATCTCTAAATTATGCTAATATCTCTTTTGAGAGTAAGAGTAACTAAATTAGGTTGATTAATTGAAATTATTTTCTAATTAAAATCCCTATTATCACATTAACTCGTGCTATGGATTCCCCTGTTAGATTTTGACTCTAATTCGGTAGATTTATGTCATCCTATTTCTAGGATTACATGTAATTCCACTCAATTACGCAATATCTACTCTACAACAGGGTTTATTCCTCCTCTGATTTAAGCAAATCAAACATGGATCAATAATCTAGAAATATTAAACGAGGAATTATGCACACACAATTGGGAACAAGATCTAAGTATTTATTGCATAAAATAAAAACCAAAGGAAAGAATCTACCATAGGTTTCATCTCCCTAGGTGTTTACAAAATTAGATCATGCTTGTAAATAAAGACATCGTAGAGACAATATAACCGAAAGAAATAAAGAAACTTATAATAATCTCTTAAGAAATCAATTGGGAGTCTTCAATCTTGACATAAGTCTTCTTCAGAATCGGCTTTGAAGGTGTTTCAGAGTGCCAATTCGTGAAATCAACATGGCCTGCCAAATGGCTGTGTGGCAGCTCGTTGGATCACATGATCGTGTGGCCAAGCCGTTTGGAAGGGTTCAGCCCGTATGGTTCTTGTACCTCACTCCGATTGTAATATCCCTAAACTGGGTCTAGTAGTTTCGGTATATTTTTTGGGTTCCAAGTGTGAAACTAGGAATTTGTTGGGTTTCTAGTAATTTTAATTTAATTTAGGAGGTTAATTTCATCTTAAATCAATTAAACAATAATCCAAAAAAATAAAAATATTTTTTGGAAAATTAATTCTAAAGTAATTAAATAATTATTAGTGAAAATAATTAATTTGGTTCGAAAAAGAATTTTAAAATAATTTTATTGGGGGTTAATTTGAGTTAAATTTAAATATTAGTTAACTTATATTTAATAGTAAAATAAGGGAAATTTTGGAGTTCTTATTTGACAAATAAATCTTAAAATTCAGAGCTTTGGAAGGAAAGGATTAAATGGTAAAGTAAAGAAAAATGTGGTAGTGGCCATTAGGTAAATTCCCCAATATTTAAATTTCTGGTGGGTTGTTTCAGTTTTAAACACAATGCATCTAGCCTACTTTTCACACCATTTACATCAAATTAGAGTGCTATAAAATTCATTTTCTTTACATGGTTTTAAAGATCTATCATCAAAGAATAGATCCAACCAATTTTATTCTCAAAATACTATCTCAATTCACCTGAAATTATTCTCAAAAGTAGCCAAAAATATTTTGAAATTTCTAAAGCTTCTTAAATCAAGATTTTTAATCAACAAATTTAGAGTGAATCAAAGGTAATCTTTAATCCTAAACTTGTTTTTATGAATATTAGAAACATTTTTACATGATTTAAGAGCCAATTAAAGAATTTTTATCAATGTTATCTTCTTCCAAGAACATAAATAAGTTCCAACTCAAAATGGATCTATTAAAAGGTTTTTGGTCTTTTTTATCAAGATTAAACATGATTTCAGAGGTAATTTGAAGAAATTCGAATTTCATCATCTTCATGAACCGATTTTCTGGATTTTTGTGAAATTGATGCTTAGTGTATGTGTATTTATCTGGTATTGATGTTTGAAAGTGATTAGGAGGGCTGAAGAGATCAAATTTGTTAGGAATTGAGTTTTTGACTTGATGTTACAAATCCGGTAAGGTATCTTTGTGAGAGAATTTTGATTAGTATAGTTGATTAAAAATTGTGTTTATTAT
Source organism: Gossypium hirsutum (assembly GCF_007990345.1). Classification (NCBI taxonomy): domain Eukaryota; kingdom Viridiplantae; phylum Streptophyta; class Magnoliopsida; order Malvales; family Malvaceae; genus Gossypium; species Gossypium hirsutum. The sequence goes on along the minus strand of NC_053431.1, from coordinate 36,801,654 downwards.
CGCATTGAAAACATAATGTCTACTTTACCTCTAATGAAGCTCCAAATCTTGAAGAGGATCGAGATAACCAGAATTGAAGCTTGAAATTGCTTAGTTGATAACTTGTTGTGATAGAATAAAATTGTTTGGTGAGTGTTTCTAAAGACAATTTGGTAAATTGGCCCTCAATTATGTTTAATTAGTAGCTTAATTAATGATTTCAATTAATTAATTATGGTTGAATAGCTGATTTTGCAAGATTGGTATTAAATGTGCAAAAATTGAAGTTGTATTAAAAAAATGGTAAGTAAGCTTTCGCGTGGTGTTGTGCTATTTAGTTAGATTAATTTTAAGGATGATTTAGAGCATGTGTACTGAAATGTTTTATCATGATATGTTGGTGTTACAATTGGTAATTGAATATGAGAAATTGGCAAATGAATTGCTTGATTTAATTGGATGCTAAATGGCTATATTGCAAATTACACATAAGCATCTTGTCACATTAAATTGAGCACAATAATGACTGATTTATATGCTATGTTTAACTGAATATATTGACAACATGCATGGTGGATCCATTGGATATAGTTGGCATGCCATAGGATTTGTGGGTACTCACCTTTATTTCTGACATTGTGAGCATATGGCTCTAGGTGGACTAATTTACTTGGAGTAGATAAGGGAGTGTCTTCACTAAATGGCTTATTTGAGGTACTATGAGGGAGTGTGAGCTTCAGCCCACTCAACTCGGTGAACTGTATTTGATATTTGTGGGATTTCAGAGATTCATTTATTTGATGTATGATCACCCGATTAAGCCATAAGAAGTGTATGCCAATATATTTATGTGTGATTGTTGCTATATTAATTGATTATTGAAAGCCATGAATAATTGATTTTTGGTATTGAAAATGCTTGGTATTGAAAGCCACGAATAATTTTAGCTGATAATTGGTGAATGATTGGCTGTGAATTAGGCATGAACTGAATGTTAATTTACTTGTCATTTTTATTAACATTCATTGAGCTTTTTAAAGCTCACACCCTCACAATTCTTGCAAATAATCGTCGAAATTGAGGAGCTAAGGAGTCAAGCAAGAGAGTTCCAAGAGATTCAGGCTCGATAGAGACTTTATTACACATTTTAAAGACTGTAATTGGGTATTGTAGAACTCCTGGGATTTAATTAGATTTTTGTTGTAATTGGACTTTTGACATTGGACATTTATTTGGATGATTTTATAATAAATTTGAGGCATGTTTGATTTTAATTATTGAATGATTTACGGTGTATTGTTGCTTGATAACATGATGATAGATAACTCGGTGTGTGAAACATGAAATTTATACTAACAATTGTTTAATTGAAGCTTCCATGGAGTGGTTTACTAGCGACTAAGGTACGCCACTTGTTTGTTTTATTTAGTGTTTGATGTGCATGAAATTAATTGTCTAATTCTATTTAATTGAGACTTAATTGGTGTCAATAAATTCAATTAAAGTTGTATGTATATGTATGTTAGTTAATCATAGTTAAATCGAGTTAACTTGGCCATTTAAACATGCAAAATTAGGTTTTAAAATGAGTTTTTTGCAAAGGTAGGTGTAGTGGTTTTCAAACAGGCGTGTGTCTATCCACACGGGCGTGTGTGGGAAAGTGACACGAGCGTGTGGAAACTGGAGCTATCACACACGGGCTTGTGTGATTTTCCTAAAAGTTTTTCGTGACATGAACACGGTTATTTAATGACACACGGTCTGGGGGACACGGTTGTATGGGTTTTTAGCGGTTTGAATTTTTTTTCTTTTTAAATTGGTATTCTAATTTGATTAAGTTACATTTTAGTCCTAACAATTGATTAGTCTAATTAGAGCTTTAGATGATAAGGAAACTTGGTAAAATTTAGAATATACGAGTTTGTCTCCCCTCTTCCGTAAGTTCTCCCTTCAGAGATAGCTTCACGACATGTTTCCTTAAAGGATTATCCTCAAAGAGGAATAGTCTTGATATACTATCCCCTAGATAGAATCCTTAACCTAGGAGTGGAAATTCTCATCCCTCTCATGAGATTTGCTTTTCACATACAACTATATTGAGCTACATCTAATGGCTCTTCATGACGGATCCTTGCTTGTGATCCTCAGATGATTTCTTTTCTTACATATTTCTAATTTGGCCAGCTCTGGCATGTCCTATCTTCCTTTAATTCTTATTGGTATTTGCCCATGCCTTGTCAACTTTCACGTCTATCCTTACCACTTCCATCATTTTGGCCGATTCAACATTATCCTTTTGCCATACATACGTTTTCCCTTAACTCTTCTTCCACCTATGTGGTTTCTTAAACTTGACGTACTAGCATTATACCCCGCACTTGAGATCTTAGTAGACTTTAAAGGTTGTCGTAGCCAAACTATGGTCTTATAATCTTCTCACGTCACATTAGACTTACCCCGTGTTTACTGTCCCAACGGCTTAACATGTATTACTATCCTAGTGGACTTTATCTTTGTTTATTGTCTCAGTGAACTATCTCTATTCTATGTTTAGTGTCCCAGCAGACTTTCTTTGCTCTATGTTTACTATCCTAGTGGACTTTCTCAGTTTTGTGGATGCCATGGAGTCTTTCATCCATGGTTTTACATTGATCCATCATCCTGGAATACTATCATATAATGACATGAAATCTTTTATCCATGGTCTTAATCTCTATACCTAGTTGTCATAGCATTTTTCATTTATGGTCTTACACAGTATACCTTATACCTTGTACCTTTTACCATCTTGCCATGGTGTCTATCATCTATGGTCTTATGCTACATACCTCTTACTAGACTACTATAACGTCTTTCATCTATGGTCTTAAGCCATATACCATCATCATGGAGTTACCTCGAAGGACCAGTCAATACCATTGTCACAGTAAATACCTTGTTGGGAAATGTGCTAATATTGTAGTAAACAAGTAACTATTTTCTATTTTTTTGAATGATGAATAAATAAATAAAGTTAATTTCACATTTAACTATTATGTCTTTTATATTTTGCATCCATAGCAAAATTGTGACAAACAAATATTAGCTCATTGATTGTCAAAAGTTCAAACTAAAGATAAGTGGCATTGTAAAGAAAGTTTACATTGCGAGAAAGGCATCTTACTTCTGTAGACAATCTAAATGAATTCGTAATCATTTAAAAGAATCAAAGTGAGCATTTGATTAAAATAATGAGAAGGATTATTATGTCGTCTATAATTCAAATTGGGGAAAAGACTAGTCTTGGCTATCGGAGCAATTGACTACATTAGACTGGACCCAAGTTGAATTAATTCTGAATCCATTTATTAGTTAATTCACTTGTGACATCCATAGTGTGTTTACCTAAATCTTGAGTTAGTCACTGACCATGCGAATGCAACTTATGTACTTTGATATAAGTGGAGGGTTATGCTCTAAAGATGATCGAGCCCATAGCCAGTATGTTGGGTACATGACTTGTGTATGGCATGGTTGTATTAGCAATAGTGGAATTCATAGCTCAATTAAAGAGTTAACGATATCCTCTCATTTGCATTGTGTGGATTGATAAATATGGAACGTGGCCACAAGCTGCTTATTCTTGAACAAGAAATTTATCGTTGTTGACAGTGATGATATTAATCATTAAGAAGACACAATGGTGACAATGTGTAATACCCCTCACCCATATTCAACACCAGAATAGGGTTACGGAGCATTACCAGACTTATAAAATAATTAAACATTCACTATGAATACATTTACACATTTCATATAATAATCATTCAAAATCAATCATAATGTCCCTATAACGAGCATACAAGACCCTAAACATGCGTTGGGAGTGGTTCGGGACTAAACTGATAGCTCAAGAAATTTTTACGAAACTTAAAAAAATTTTCTCAAAACAAGGGACACACGCTCGTGTGGCCTAGCCGTGTCTCTCACATGGCCAAAAGACACAACTGTGTCACAAGCCATGTGGATATTCGAAATGGGAGTACATGGTCGTGTCCCAACTCGTGTCCAATCCCGTGTAACTCTCTAATTTGGGTCACACGGCCAACACACACGCTCGTGTGCCCTAAAAATGGCCTTACACACCGGTGTACTAGGCCGTGTGCTAGGCTGTGCCAAACCTGTAGGGCATATTGACTTACACCACATGGCCAAGTCGTGTGTGAGGCCGTGTGGGGTATATTGACTTGGTTTTCAATTCAACACCAGGGGACACACGGCCATGTAACATGACTGTGTGTCGCACATGGCTGAGACACACGCCCATGTCTCTGCCTGTGTGGACAAAAATAGACTATTTACCAAGTCATTTTGCTACCCAATTTGGTACACACCTAAATCAAACCAGTTGGCACCAACACAAGGCATAAATAAGCATTCTATTAACATTTTTCAAGCATAATTCATACCATCTCAACTCCAACCAATACAAACACATCAATACCACAATATACCATTCAATTTTATACCAAAACTCACTTGCAAAACACATCTACATGCACTATTCCATCTCAACATTCCTTTGCCTAGAACCACAAGCATACCAATCTCAAATTCAACATATTTACCCCTAATGTTTCACCACTTTTACAATTTAGTTCTTATTTCATAAAATCACAAATTAATGAAATTCTAAATAAACCCATGCTAGACGAATTACTATTATGTCCCATGCAGCCCATATTTTTCATTTATTTCACATTTTAACTACAAAGTTTCAACATTTCTCAATTTAATCCCTATTTTGCATTTTCACTAAAAATCGCTTAACAAAACTTGCATATTTCACAATAATCATTCATAATCTATCATCAAACATCAAAACACTCATGAATTCATCAATGGTATCATTCAAAACCTTTAACAGTTTTGCAAAATAGTCTTTGGGCTAGTTAGACCTAGTTGCAACGATCTCAAAAACATAGAAATCATTAAAAACAGAACAAAAAAGGACTTACAATCAGATCATGAAGTGGCTGAACCCTAGAAATCTCCCATGGATATTTTTATTTCTTATTTTTGGTAGAACAAGATGAAATGGAGAAAAATTTTGGCTTATTTTTATTTAATTTGTGTTTAATTAAAGAATTACAAATTTAACCTTTATAATTAAACATACAAATCACTTAATATATGCCCAAAAATGTCCACCCACCATTATAATGGTCTAATTACAACATAAGGACCGTAACTTTAACGTTCTACTTTAACGTTCTATAACTATTAAATACCTTTAACGATAAGAACATCACTTTTGCACTTTACGCGATTTAGTCCTTTTTATCAAATTAACTAATCAAATGATAAAATTTCTTAACGAAATTTCACAAAAACATATTATCATGCTGTAAACCTTAAAATAATAATAAAATAAATATTTTTGATTCAAATTTGTGGTTCCGAAACCACTGCTCTAATTTGACTAAAAACGGGATTTTACACAATGAGATAAAGCTGTAACAACCAGTTTTTTAGTGGTGCCAAACACACTAGTTTCAGGGCCACCAAATCTAATGATTAAGTTCGTAAATATTATTATTTAATATTTACAAGTCAAATGTGATTTAAAAAAAAGGCTTTTGATTTGATAATTTATGTTCTATAAGTGATTTATTAAGTTCAAGTGGTTTTAGAAAATGAAGTATCGAGACCTTGTTTTTATAAATGAGCCTTAACTATTTATAAAAATATTTATGGAGTGTAATTAAGGTAGTATTAAAGTTTCGTTAAGAAATTTTAACGTTTCGATGGTTAATTAATTAAAAAGAATCAAATTAAAAAAAAAGTGCATTCCCGGGACTCCGTTCCCGTAAATAAGACTCGTAAATATTTATTAAAAATATTTACAAAGCTAGTTGTGTAGTTAATTAGGTTAGTGAATTTGCATGAATTAAGAGTAATTAGGTATAAGGACTAAATTGCATATAGGGTAAAACTTCAATAATAGATTAAAGAAAAATTAAAGGGACTAAAGGAGAAATTATGCCATTGTTTTTAAATTAGGCAGCATAAGATAAATATTTATAAAACTTAAAGTTAAAGTATATATTATAATATTATAATATTATATCTTAATCATGAAGTATACATATTATATTTTATATTATAATAAGTAAATATAATAAATAAAAGAAACAAAAAGAAACAGAAAGAAAAAGAATTGAAACAAAACAATGAGAAAAAGAAAGAAAAAAAAGGAAAAGAAACAAAGGAGAAATTAGGGTTTCAAAGTTCAAAGCTCAATTGGTTAGTCAATTTAATCATTTTTCTTGTAATTTTTATTTTTTGGAATCCCGGTGTTAAATACTACCCGTCCCATGTCAAAATTTTAGAAATTATTGAGTTTCTAAGTGTTGTCTATGTTGAATAATTTTAGTATTAGGGACTAAATTGATAGATTTCTATGCTAGAAATGAAAAAGGATTAAATTGTAGAATAAATTGTAAGTTTTGAGTAATTTGGACTAAATTGTGAAAAATTTGAAATTTAGGAATTTATGTGAAAAGAGAGATTTGAATTTAGGCTAAAGTGGAATTTGCATGAAAATGAAGAATTAAATTGTGAAGAATTGAGATTAGTCTCGGTTCAGGGACTAAATTGGAAATTAGGAAAATATTGAGTAAAAATTGAAAATTTTAATATGAAATTAAATTATGTTGTATTAATGAATTTTAATTGTTTTAATTCTGTAGCTAACGTCGTACCGGAATCCTTGACTATAAAGGGGAAAGATAAAGTCGACGAGGAATAGCTTAGAATTCCTGGTTTGTATTTCTATAATCTGAAGTTAGTTGTTAATTGTTATAATTTAATTTAATGTCCATGGTAAGTGTTGAGGTGAGAATTATTGTGTTTTGCAATTGAAATGGATTGATTCGTTATGTGATGAATTTATTGAACTTATATCGATTGAATTGAATTGGTATATATATATTGAATATATTGATTATTTGAATTGAAATGAATATTGGTTGTATTGGAAAAGTGAATCGGAACCCTATTAACTGTATCGGGCTGAGTCAGATATAGATGACATGCCATAGGATTGGAAGAGTTTAGGAATTTCTTTGACTTCGAGTCGATGAGACACTAGGTGTCAATTTACTACTTCGAATTAATTCAATGAGGCACTAGATGCCAATTTACTTCAGTTTAGCCTATGAGACACCGGGTGTCAAATTATTACTTTGAATTATCCGATGAGGCACTGGGTGCCAAACTGGTCTGTTTTGGTTGGATACGTGTATCCGTCCGAGTCCGAGTAGTGTTAATAGGGGTAATTAAATGAAATGACATTATGATCGATGTTGGATGATATTACATGTGAAATGAAAATGGGACTATGAATTGAAATATGGATTGAGACACATGAATTGTGTATTCATGAATTGGACATGAAATGAACATTATTATTGTTTAAGTGAAATGTGTATCATATTAGGAGAAGCTATTTTATGGCAAATAATGCGAATTGAGTATAATATGAATGATATAATTATGAATTGAATATGGAATGGTTAATGCTATTGTATAAATAAATATGAATTTTAAATATTCAATTGTGTCTATTACATTATTTTGTCTTTAAGTATTTGAATTACAGAAATACCACTGAGTTTTACTCAGTGCACGGTTTTGTTTTCCCTGCACAAGTTAGGTATTTAAATTTGATTATCGATTCAGCATCCAATAATGACCTCGAATTAAAATGTGGTGATGTTTATCCTTTGTGTCAGCATGTACCTAGGGTATCTAAATAATAGTTATTTTGTAGTTTGATTGTAAATGAGGTTATAAGTTTAATTTTGGTTGGTTTTATACATAAATATGTGTTTGTTTTTGAAACCATATTATGGCATGATAAATTGAACTAAATCTAGATAGGTGCATATGAATTTAAATCTATGTTTAAGTGCTCATGAACTAGGCAAACTGATTTATATTTGCTATGTTTATAATTTGGATTAAAATGATGCTTTGATGACTTGTTTTGTTGATATGAAATTTTTGAAAATTTTATCTGTTTGATTTGTAAACTCTGGTAATGCTCTGTAACCCGGTTTCGGCAAGGGATACGGGTTGGGGGTGTTACAAAATAGGACTGTATTGAGGGAACAGAAAGGAATCAATGATATCATACGAGGGTAACACACACATGACAAGGTCATTGGACAAAGAAGTTGGATGAATTGCTTTCGTAAAGAGTATACAATAAGGAGTTTTCAATCATGGTACTTCTTGTGGACTGACTCCATAACTAAGTAATTGCGAATTATTAGAACGATGCTTTCGGACATAATTGCAATCACTAGAGCCTAATTATATATATCCGGTTGGTCCCTCTGCTAGCTCAAGAAAAGCTCGTTGGACTGCATTTGAATTAGAAGAAAATTCTACAACTTTAGGGATATTTTAATTCAGTCAATTTATTTTATGTGGAATTCGATTAGGGGGTCGTGAGAATTGTTCAACTACATAATTTGATTAAAAAAAATTCTTAAAAAATTAATTTGGAAAATCTAAGTGATTTTTTGAAAAATTAATTTTGATCAAGTAAAATAATTTAATCAAATAAATTAAAATTAATATGATAATTTTGGAAGTTAATTTTCAAGTCAAACAATTGGCCTAATGGGTAATTGAACTTGAAAATTGGATCTAGGATCGTAATTGGGTGTGGGAGCCCACAATGAAGACCAAGACCCAAAAACTGGTCGAACTGGGTCTAGTACGTGAAACGAGTTGATGGTCCAATCAGTGGCTAGATCAGACCGGTTGGTCACCATTGACCCGAACCAAATCGGCTTGGGTTGCCGTAAGGGTGTAACACCTACATCATCGGACAAGGCGCTGCCAGTGGCAGTTGGTCATTGGTGGTTGAGCAGTGGAAGAGTTGCACTTCTAATGGGACTCTACTAGAGAATTTGATTTCAAATTAATTATTCCAAAATAATATTATTTTAATGGTTTAATATTAAATGAAATTAAATATTTTTCTTAATAGTATTTTATTCATTTAATATTGAATTGATTATCTTAAAATTAAATTAAATTTAATGTTTATCTTGTAGATAAATATTCTATTATTTTAATAAGATTTAATATTAAATTTAATCTAATTTTTATCTTCATAAATATTATATTAATTTAATATTAAAGTGATTAAGTTTAATCATAGTTGAACCCTCTAAACTCTCATTGTATAAAGAGAGTCTCAGGTCATTATTTACACACACTAGAGTTCAAGAGAAAGTTGTAGAGAGAAAATTCACTGAAGAGATTATTCCAGAAAATTTCTAGAGATATTTTTTTGATTTACAACTTCGCCAAAAAATTTAGAGAAATTACGAAATTACCCCACTAATAATTTTTGTAAAAAACTTCCTAATTCGAAGCGAGCCCACACTCAACAAACGTGAGCTTGAGGATAGTGGAGAATACTACTCAGTCGAAGAGCTCATCCTAGACAAATCGAAAAGGTACAATTTTGATTAAGTTTTTATTACTTTAGTTATCACAAACTAAGATCATGTTTTGGAAAACTTTTTAAAACTTTGGTTTTGTCCTAAATTTATTTTCCATTTCATTTTCCAAATTCATTTTTCCAAAAATTGGTATCGTGAGCTAGGTTGTGTTCTATCTATAAGTATAAATAAATAATCAAAAAAATAATCTCTTCCTCTTAAATGATTTGATTACATAGAAAGTGACACTTTTTTAGATCTTATGCATGTTTTAAGTTATATATGGGAATGAATGTTATATTTTATATTTGTTATATAATTGTTCTTTTATTATCGAGATTTTGGTTCTTAGGAAATAGACCATGGACTATCATCTCTATGTAGGGTTATATTTTTTAAAATTCATAGAATTCTTCTGAGCTGGAAATGGAAATAAGACTTAAATGTAATTTTTCCAAAAGGAGTCCATGACGAGTAAAAGATATGATGGCGGTTGAAGTTCCAAGGAACGCCTTATGGTGAAAAATTATGTAATTTTGTTTTTCCATTTATTTTCTAGAAATAGAACCATGGAACTTGGCTGGCATTTTTATTTTAATTACCTATCTTTTTATATATATGCTTTATAATTGTTTATAATATTTATATTATGTAATGTTATAATTGTGATATATATGAGATGATCCACAATTGATCAATTAAAAATAAGAAGTGTGGTAATGAGAAACTACATGTGTTGTATTGTTCTATTCACTTCTTTAGGTTATTCAATAACTGTGAAAAGTGTGGTAATGAGAAGGTGCATGTCTAGGATTGGCTCTGGCTATGAAAGGCTTGGTTTTTAAGAGGTCAAATTTGATTCAACTCCCTTTCCTAGGACCCTACTTGATGCACGGTTCTCATTCACTTCTTCGATTTTTCCTTTAAAATAAAAACTGTGGAGAATCAAAATTTTTTGTTTTAAGATTAATTGATTCTTATGAATGGATATTATAGAATTGACATAGCATGCCATGCATATATTGGAAGCATGTCAGTTAGAGTAGGTAAGAATGCCACTAAGACTATTGCATGATCATTCTTGAAATTTGGGATAAAAACCTTACATGCTATTAAAATATTGAGTGGGCGAAGGTCATTGAACAAGACCTACAACCTCCATTGATGGTCCCTAAGTGGTAACATCATAAAGTTTCGAGCTGTTTCTTACCCTGGCCGTACCCCAAGGTAAACTTTGTCATGTGGGTTCACTAGGTGGAATTTTCTTTTAAGGACAACTAATCATGCATGACTTTCAGAGAGATTGTCCCAAGATGACTCACAAATGAAAGCATGTTCATGATGGGCGTTGAGTCAATAGTTACACACTCAAGATCATCTCTTATTAAATAACTTCCCAAGAAATGATATTTAAGCTAGAGATGATGGTCAAACATTAAACAATCATTAGTTCGTATGGAGTCTTAAGAATTAAGATTCAAGAACTGATTGGACGTAATCCATGTTCTTGCTATTTAATCATAGGACCCCAAGGCGACATGGTTGATGGGGGTGAGAATGATCGTAGCAAAGAAAAACTATGTTTTCAAAGTTTTAATACAAGACGCATGCATCATACTGCATTCTTGATATGTTGCTAAAATGAAAAATATTTATTTAATACAAAGATAGTAATTAGTGAAATCTTTATTTTTTCAGTTCAAATATGTCTCCCACTGTGACACCCCTAATTTGACCCTAGTCGAAAAATGGTTTCGGGACCACAAAATCGAGTCATAAAAATAATTAGCCGTCATATTTTATGTTTATTATATGTGAATATGAATGTGTGAAAGTTTTAAGCTTCGATTTAGTCGATTGCATGTGAATTTAGTAATAGGACTTATGTGTGACACTTTTGAAATGCGATAGGTTAATCTATAAGGACCTATTTATGCATGTTGTATAAAAGAAGGGTTTGCATGTCAAATTAGCTAAAAATCTAGATGGTGGCCGGCCATGCTATGGGGTAAAACATATTATAGACATTTTATGCTAATATGTGTGGGAAGAATAATAAAATATGAGGGGAGTGGGAGGAGAAACCAAAGTTGTCTCCCCCTTACTCCCCATTGCCGTGACTAGAGAAAGGGGAGGAAAAAACAAAGTTCTTTCTTTGTTGTTCAACTTGGCCGAATAGAAGAAACAAAGGAGGGGAAGAATTTTTGGGTCACTTGAGTCATTAAAAAGGTTAGTATATTATGTCAAATTGTGAAATTTTAACTTGTGTTAGGTAAATAATCATGGTTCTTACTTAGCCCATGCTAAAATTTGTAATTTTGATGGATGATTGGAGCATTCGGCTAGGGTATAAAGGAAGGGATTTTGGTTGTTTCATCTAAGTATTGATGATGAATGTGTTATGGAAAGAAATCGGTCTTCCTAAGAATATGATTTGTGAATGTTTATATTAGTAATAGCCGAAATTAAAGAGGTTTGATGTCTTGAACAAATGTTGTTTATATGTTTTGAGTTAAGTAAAAAAAATTTATGTTTGAACACTTAAGGATTCGGCATTGTTCATGACTATTTTATTTAGAATGTGATTTTGAATATTACGAGTATTGGAATGTAAGTATAGGTGTGATCGGTCATAGGAGTTTGATATGAAGTTTTGTTGGGTGAGTGATGAATGGCCGAATGAATTATATACATTGTGAGGATGAAATTTGTATATAAATTGTGTATGTGTGATTTTATTAGTTAATGGCGTTTTGGCATTATATTTGTTATGTGTGCATTCGGACTTTAGGGGTAATAAGATGAAGTTAAAAGGGTTAAAGAAGTTTCTAAGGCTTGATAAGTTATTGTAGCCATTGCCGATTATATAATTGGTTAAAGGAAACTTCAAATCGTCCATGTATGAATACATGAGTTGATTATTAAATGAGTATTCGGCAACATTTATAATAATGAATATGAGAGTGTATATACATACATGTTGTGCATAACTTGAGTAATCGACTAAAATATATTTATATGTATGTTGATAGCTTATGTATACGCCTTGTGTCAGTGAGACATTCGAATATAAATATGTGTTAAAGTTACATATACAATTGTTTAATGTGACTTATCAAGTACACAAATTTGAAAACGAACGATAATAGACTTAAGTGGTCAATTGATTCAAATGAATTGGTTTTAAAATGTATATGGATGCCGTATGACTATGTTTTATTGGGAAGTAAATTTGTTTGATTTAGCTCAAGAGCTTAGAGGATCAAAGTTGGATAGGGGAAAGGAAAATGTAATCGAATAGCCGTTGAAATCGTTCGACAACTTCCGAGGTAAGTTTTAAGTGATTAAACGTTGAGTAAATTCAATCATAATAGGACATAATGAGTTGATTTAATAAGATATGATGTGGCCATGATATGTCTTAAACTCAAATGGTAAGTTCATAAGTGTTTGGACTTGGAAATTTAAGAGCAAATTGTAATAATTTGCTTTGGACAACAGCAGTAACGTGATTTTAGAAAATCACTATAAATTGTTGGTGTGGAATTATAGGCTGAACAAAATATGTAATCAAAGCTTAGTTAGTCTAGTTTCTTATAAAAGAGACCGTGTAAGCAAAGAAATTTCCTATAAAGAGATATTTAAAGTTGTGTGGGACAGTGTCAGAATGACTCTGAAATCCCCTTTTCTGTTTTGAGAAAATCATTATAATTTGTACAAAAATGGTTATAAGATAAAATTTATATGCTTGGACTCCTTAATGAGTTTAGTTTCAAATGAAATCAAATAGAACACATTTTGAATTCTGTACAATGAAAAATCTGATTCGTAGTGAAGATTGGTCAGATTAGTCAAATAGTGAAATAGGGGAAACTTTAAGAAAAATATGGTATTGATTGGCCAAACCTAAAATTCTGGAAATTTTATGGATGGAAGATATATGAGTCTTTATTCAGGGAAAATTAACGGCAAGTGATTTGGAGTTTTGTAGCTCCAGTTATAAATAATTTAGTGACTATTGCACAGGAAAACAGCTCGTAGTGAATATGTGATTTTGTTGTAAACATGGATAAAACTTGTTTTAGTTGCTCATAAGCTATCGATTAAACCCATACGTGAATTCTAAATCGTGATATTGTAAAACGATATATGAGTGTTAGATAGATTTTGGATATTAAAATTTGTGAAATTGTAAGTTCATGAGTATTCGAATATGAAATGATAGTATGGCGTGAAATTGAATTATTCATTGGAAAATGATTGATGTAGATTCGGCCAAGACAAAGTGTATACATGGTAGTATATGTGGTATGTGAACTATATTTGGATAATTGTGATGTGAATACATGAAAATTTATATTTTGATTTAGGATTTTATGTGATGAATGTGAATGTGTATATATGAGATAAGGCCGAATGGCCAATGTGATGAATGTGAACATGCATATATGTGATAAGGCCGAATGGCCAATGCGATGAATGTGAGCATGCATATGTGTGATAAGGCCGAATGGCCAATGTGATGAATATGAACATGCATATATGTGGTAAAGCCGAATGGTTAATGTGAAATATGTATGAGATATGTATGTATATGTGGTAAAGCCGAATGGCTAGTGTGAAATATGTAGGCGATGTGCGTATATTGTGGCCGAACGACCAAATGTGAAAGGTGTGTATTATTAGATATTTGATGAGGCAAATGAATTACAAATATGACAGTCGATGTGAATGTTGTAACATGTGATTAAATGTACATGAAACTTGGAAATATATTCTGGGTAAGACCCGATGACTACGTGTGGAGATTATGTCCGGGTAAGACCCGATGACTACGTGTGGAGATTATGTCCGGGTAAGACCCGATGACTACGTGTGGAGATTTTGTCCGGGTAAGACCCGATAACTTCGTGTGGAGATTTCGTCTGAGCTAAAGGTCTCGCCGATAATTCGAGTAGAGGTTAAAGCTATAAGACTTCATAATAAGAATTGCTTATAAATATATTCAATGCGAAAGGTTAAACAGGTATGTACTCCAAGTTTATATGTGAGCTTGATTTGAACTAAATCATAAGGTAGTTATGTGATGCATACGAGAGCAATCTATGAGACTATTCCTATGATTATGTGACATCGGATCAGTGTGAGAGGTTATGTGAAATTATACAATATATCTATGTCACATGAGCTCACTTTTATGTGAAAGTTTATCTGCCTATTGTATATGATGAGATGTGCATATTCGGTAAAGGGGATGGTATGCCCGAAGGAAGAGTGAAATAAAAATACGAACAACTATGTTATAATTTAATTGTTATCTGTTGACACTGCTTAAAACTTACTAAGCATTGTAATGCTTACTCCGTTTACTTTGTTTTCTCTGTTTTATAGATCTCATTTCGAAGCTACAGGCTCGGGGATCGTCAGCAACTAGTCACACTATTATTATCCACTGCTTATCACTGTTACATTTAGAATTATTTTATGGCATGTATAGAATAGACTAGTGGCGGAAGAATATTTTTGGTTAATGTATATAAGCCATGCGAAAATGGCATCTTTTGAATGTTTACTTACAGAAGTTTAAATTTTATCCCTGGCTGTGCTTAGTACTTATCTAAATGAATGATCTTTATTTCAAGAAAAAGTTCAAAATTTTACTGTTCTGACATGAGTTACAAGTCCGGTAATGCCCCTTACCTATTCCGGCGACGGTTACGGGATAGGGGTGTTACACCCACTCCTCTTAGTAACATTCTTACTAAGAAGAAATTAAATGGGGATAACTTTCGAAATGGAAATGAATGGATATTATAGAATTGACATAGCATGCCATGCATATATTGGAAGCATGTCAGTTAGATTAGGTAAGAATGCCACTAAGACTATTCCATGATCATTCTTGAAATTTGGGATAAAAACCTTACATGTTATTAAAATATTGAGTGGGCGAAGGTCACTGAACAAGACCTACAGCCTCTATTGATGGTCCCTAAGTGGTAACATCATAAAGTTTCGAGCTGTTTCTTACCCTGGCCGTACCCCAAGGTAAACTTTGTCATGTGGGTTCACCAGGTGGAATTTTCTTTTAAGGACAACTAATCATGCATGACTTTCAGAGAGATTGTCCCAAGATGACTCACAAATGAAAGCATGTTCATGATGGGCGTTGAGTCAATGGTTACACACGCAAGATCATCTCTTATTAAATAGCTTCCCAAGAAATGATATTTAAGCTAGAGATGATGGTCAAACTGTAATACCCCTACCCGTATTCATTGCCGGAATAGGATACGAGGCATTACCGGAGTTTACGAATGAAATTTTTTTTTATATTCAACATAGCCCTTTTATAAATATCTAACCTTCCCTGTAATATTAAATCGAGACCAATCCACATCAACCAAATCAATTCAACATATTTTCAAGATAAATTCATGCATATTTATAAGATAACGTCATCACATATCTAAAACCAGGTTTGTTAACCATACTAATGGCTAACTTTACATTCATTTCACATTAACATTTACTTTGTTAGCTTATACATGCCATTGATTTCCAAAATAAAGTTTCTTTATATACCGAAATCCTGAGGTTGACAGTGTGATGTGTCTCCGACCAAATCCGACCTCCGAGCTCTTAACACTACAAAACAGGGAAAAAGGAAACGGGGTAAGCACTTTGTGCTGAGTAAGCTCATGTAACAAGAATTGTACTTACCTAATATTTTCAATACAATATAATAAACATCCATATATCCATTCAGTGCATTATTACCCTAATATGCACAAACTCAACATTCAAGTTAGTACAATAATTTCCATGTATCAATAATATATATATACAATGATTGATGTACTCATCAATACCATGATTTTCATTCCCTTATTATTTTTCATATTTATCCTGTTGAATTTATCCGAATTTTGATGGATTTTCAGAGGTACACTTTTAGTGTACAATTCCGGGTCCGTCAATTCATATTCATGTGCGCACATTTCCATTTCAGAGAGCACACTCCCGCGAACCTCAACCTTGCAGCGGGATTACCAGTCCAGGCTAAATCCCCTGCACCGACAATTACTCTAATGAGCTTGGATCTGAATTACCAGTCCAGGCTAAATTCAGACCCTAATTCGGATTACCCGTCCGGGCTAAATCCATTTTACACATATTCTTCGGGAGGGCTATATCAGGATAGGATCACCCGTCCGGGCTAGATCCTTTTTACCGTCAATTCCTTTTCAGAGATCCATCGAATTTTCCTTTCATTCAAACGGGATTTCTTCCCATTTTATCAAATATATCAATGTTTCATAAATTTCCATATAATGAACATTCAAATCATATTCATATCAAAAACATGCATTTCAAGCATTTAAGAATATAATTCAAGTTACACGAACTTACCTTGATACTTGTTTGTAAACAGTAAAAATCTATTAATCCCGAACTTTTTCCTTTCCTCGATCTAGCTTCGTATTTGAATCTTCTGGATTTGGTGCAAAAATTATGAAATACCAGCTTAGAGAACCCTCCTATGGCGTTTTTAGCTGCTGGAATTGAAGAGAAATGAAGAAAAATCTAGATATTTCCTATTTAGTCCTTGTTTTATTTAGTTAATTTTGCAATATTCCAATTTTACCCTTAATTTATCAATTTTTCTACTGATTTCATACCCTTGCCGTCCAGCCCAAATAAATTTTGGGTCTAATTGCCTTTTATATCCTTTCTCATTAGACTAATAAGCTATTTAATCACTCTAGCAACTTTTACACCTATTACAATTCAGTCATTTTCATTTAATTGACTACCCAAACATTAAAATTTCCTAATGAAATTTTAATACCAAATTAATAACATTTCATAAATATTTATAAAATTATTTTTGACACGGTTTTACGAGATAGAGGTCCCGATACCTTATTTTACCCAATTTATTCAATAATTTCTTTTTCTAACTAATCACTAAATCGATAAAATTTTCCTATCAATATTTTCATACTATTTTCCTATCATATCAATTTTCAAGCAAAAATATTGAAATAAATTTCTCTTTAAATCGGATCTATGGTTACGAAACCATTGTTCTGATAACCTTGAATTTAGGCCATTACACAAACATTAAACAATCATTAGTTCGTATGGAGTCTTAAGAATTAAGATTCAAGAACTGATTGGACGTAATCCATGTTCTTGCTAGTTAATCATGGGACCCCAAGGCGAAATGGTTGATGGGTGTGAGAATGATCATAGCAGAGAAAAACTATGTTTTCAAAGTTTTAATACAAGACGCATGCATCATACTACATTCTTGATATGTTGCTAAAATGAAAAATATTTATTTAATACAAAGATAGTAATTAGTGAAATCTTTATTTTTTCAGTTCAAATATGTCTCCCACTCCTCTTACTAACATTCTTACTAAGAAGAAATTAAATGGGGATAACTTTCAAAATGGAAATGAAACTTGCTGATGGTTCTCAACTGTTAGAAATACAAATTTATTCTTTACGAAATGTGCCCTCTTGAAGCTCAACCCAAAGCGAGAAATCACTGGAGAGATTTTGACTTGATTGCTTAATGTTATATGTTAGTGAGTAGGAGTAATGTGTTGCAAAAGGAACATGAGAATTTTTGTACTTCCAAAGAGATCATGAAAAATTTGGAGGATTTGCTTGGAGGCCAAGTCGCATTGGTTTGACAATCTGCTATTACAAATTTGATGAATTCCCAATAGAAACCCAGTACTCCTATCAGAGAACATATGCTTAAGCTTATGGAATTCTTTGTGGAAGCGGAGGGCAATGGGATTGAACTAGAGGTGAACACGTAAATTAAAATAGTGTTCAAATCCTTCATCAAGGAGTTTGCTGGTTTTAGAGTTGCTTACAAATTTGGGAACAAGGCGTTTACTTGACTTATCTCATGAAGGAATTACAATCCTATGAGTTAATGCTGAATGGTGGTAAGTCGGTTCAAGAGAAACCTTAGGCAAACTTAGTTGTGAGCCCCTCGTCCTCTAAGGGGAAACAAAAAGCTAAGGGAAAGAAGAAACCGACTAAGTCTTCGGTTCCACCTCGTGTGTGTAACACCCCTTGCCCGAGTCTAAGGCCGAGACAGGGTACGAGGCATTATTGAACTAAAGCATACACATACTTGTAAAACTGGGTTATAAAAGTTTCATTTAAAATAAAAACATTCATTCATATTCATAATGTCCCTTATATGGGCTTACAAGGCCAAAAACATATATCGGGGGTGATTCGGGACTAAATTGAGAACTTACAAACTTTTTACAAAATTTAGGAAATTTTCCATGTTTGGAGAGTCACACGCCCATGTGGGTTAGGCTGTGTGGTCACTCACGCCCGTGTCCTCAGCCTGTGCAACTCCCTGTTTATAACGTCAGCAACAATATAAGGTCATACGGCCAAGTCACACGTCTGTGTGCTAGACCGTGTCCTCCACACGGATAAGACACATGACTGTGTCTCTGCCCGTGTGACCTAGAAAATGGCTATTTGCCAAGCCATTTGGCATCCTCGTTAGCACTTACTTAAACATAACTTCAATGTCATTTTTTGTGGCAATTTCATATCGATTTATTCATGCATAAGGCACCGTATTTTACCTAGTTTAAACTTATCAACTTCATGCCATGATTATTGTTAGCACATTCTTACACTCATACTTATGCTAAGGTCTATCCATAGGCCAATTTAGTCACTTTAAAACCAACAAGTAATTAGGGCACATTCACAATTCATCCATACCAAACATACATGACTACACCATATGAAATCTTTAGCACATGCATGCATATATGAATAGGTTTACAACCCAATAACCAATATGAGCCACATCTCATGGCCATATAAAAAATGAATCCTATTCCCATTATGAGCTAATACATTTGGCCAAATCAAATGACACATACTCAATTGACTAAGTCCCTATACATGCCATAGACTTAAAGTGCTTGAAATCATTTATACCCTTAAATAGCTGGATAGTGTGATAGAATTTCTGACAATCTCCAACCCAAGCTAGCTTAGTGACCCTATAAAATGAGGAAAAAGGAAGGGGTCTGCTATATAGCTTAGTAAGTCTATATGAAAATAATAAGAGATGTGTTGACATGTTTTTTCCATATTCTCACAACATGTTCTCAAGGTAACACAATCATAATTGCACATAATTCCACTATTTATTCATATTTCAGCCAAGTTGTCTACGTGAGTCATAGTCACTAAATTATTGATAAATTGAGCTACAAAATTCTAAATTAAGATCCGTTAAAAGCATTTGAAACTAGACTCATATATATTTCTACCATAAAATTTTAATAATTTATGGTTCCACCAATAAGTACAATTTATTCTTCAAAGTTACCCATTCTGCTGTGTGACAACTTCAATCTTCCTTTACTAAAAATTAATTATCTCATAGTATGAGATTCAGATAATGTTCCTGTATATTTCTCTTAAAAATAAACTCATTAAGGATTTAGTCATATGAATTCTAATCCATAATTATTTTCATACAATTTTTAATGATTTTCCAAATTTAGAACAGGTCACTCTGAAATCATTCTAACCTTGTCTCATGAAAATTCAAATATCTCATAATATGAAATTGTTTTGCTTACACAGTTTCTTCTATGTGAAACTAGACTCGATAAGATTTAATTTAATATTTTATTATACCTCTAACTCAATTTACATAATTTGTGGTGGATTTTCAAAATCGGACTACTGTTGTTGTCCAAAACTGTTTTAGTGTAAAATAATGATAACTAAGTTTATAACGCCTTTACAAATCATTTCATCCATCATGGTAAAAATACCTATTTATACATCATAAACATAGACCCATAATCACAAGGTCATCTTAAAATCATTCTCATGGGCATGACTTACTTATTTGCATCCTTACCAAATGTGCATCATAAACCGTCATCATTTCTCATGAGTTTTGCGCACATACCTATACCACTTCGTGACATAATCATACATTATGACAACTCTGACATAATCTTTGAATTACCAGTTAAACCACTTGGAATACTAAAGGATACTCAGAATCATCATACACATAATAGGATGCCAAAGCCATGTCCCAGACGTGGTCTTACATGGGATCACACATCAATGCCAATAGCCTAGCTATGGTCTTATAGAAGTCTCATAATAGTGCCGATGCCATGTCCCAGGCATGGTCTTATACGAGACCTCATATCGATGACAATGCCATATCTTAGATATGGTCTTTCATGGGATCTCATGTCAATGCCAATGCCATATCCCAAATATGGTCTTACATGGGATTTCATATCGATGCCGGTGTTATATCCCAGATATGGTCTTACACTGGTTCTCATCTCGATGCCTATACCATATCCCAGACACAGTCTTACAAGGGATCTCATATTGATGCCAATACCATATCCTAGATATCGTCTTATACGGGATTTCAAAACTCACTTGTCATGATATTCGTATCTAAGCTATTCCTAGGGTTTAACAGAGATTTCTAAGACACCAACTTTTTTCGAATCGTCATTGAGATATCATGAATCAATTTCATAAAATATTTAAGCATTAAACATATAATAGTAATAACATGATGCATTATTTTCATATAAACTTATCTCGATACCAAAAATGACAAAAAAAGACCTAACCGTCAATTTCTTGTTTTTCCCTCGTTCTAGGTCCGAATCTCATTTTTCTTGATCTATAATATCACATTTAGCTTATAAATTAGTCACATTATTCAATTTAATCTAAAAATCACATTATGGAAAAATTACAATTTTTTCCTTAAAGTTTCACATATTTACACTTTTTCCCCTAGGCTCGTAAAATGAAATACGTTCAATTTTTTTCTTACCAATGCATAGCTGAACCTCTCTTATGCTTATAACAACTCACATTTTTCATTAAAATAGATTTTTAGCACATATTTTATAACTTTTATGATTTGGTCCTTTTATGCATTTTCACCGAAAATCACTTAGTAAAAGTTATTTCTCTAACCATAAACATGCATAATCTACCACCAAACATCAAAATACAAAAATTTCTAACATGGGTCAAAACCTAGACCTTAACGTATCTCAAAATAATATTAGAAATAGGTAGATCTTGTTACAAGGATTTCAAAAATGTAAAGAACATTAAAAACGGGGCTAAAATGGACCTTCTATGATGCTTGGAAGCTTAGCAAAACCCTAACCATGGCTTCTATTGGTACATTTGGCTGGAGCAAGAAGATGGACAACGGATTTTGGCGATTTTGGCTTTTTAATTCTTTTAATTACTAGATTACTAAAATGCCCTTAACTTAAAAATATTTTATTTCACCCATTCATGCCCATTTTTGTCCATCATATTAACCAAGGGTCTAATAACCATCTAAGGACCTTCAATTTAAAAACTCATAACAATTTGACACTTCTAACATGTAGAACTCAACTTTTGCACTTTTTACAACTTAGTCCTTTAACGTAAATTGAGTGCCCAAATGTCAAAATTTTCGAGCGGGATTTTCACGAAATCATTCCGTGAAATTGTAAACCATAAAAGTAAAATGAAAATAATTTTTTCTATGTCAGATTTGTGGTCCTGAAACCACTGTTTCGACTAGGCCCAAAATCGGGATGTTACAGTGTGGATGGGAAGAAGGCTAAGAAGTCAAAAGATCTTAAAAATATCAAATGTATCTTCTATAATAGGAAAGGGCATTTCAAATAAAATTGTACGAAGTATTTGGTTACCTAGTTGAAAAGGGCAAAGGTATGAAACTCTTTGTGGTTGAAGTTTGCTTAGTGGAAGAATCAATTGACAACTGGATTATTGATTTTGGAGCCACTAACAATATTTGTGTTTCTTTACAGAGGTTCAGTGAAACGAGAAATCTACGTGATAGGAGCCTTTCATTACGGGCTAGAGATGGGAGTTATGTTTTAGCCAAATCAGTAGGAGAAGTTATTTTACACTTTGATAATATTAGGGAGATTGTCTTAAAGAATATGTTTTATGTACCTCATTCTAAGAGAAATTTAATTTTTGTAGCATGTTTATTTCATGACAGTTATACCGTGATATTCAATAAAAGGATTGATATTCATAGAAACCATTATTTAATCTATAATAGATGGATGGAAAATAATCTCTACTTTATCAAACCAAATAACTACTTAATGCTTCAAGCTGAAATAGTGAATAAAAAGCTTAAAACCTCTCACTCTAATGAGGGGTACCTATGACATTTAAGACTTGGTCATATTAACCAAGAAAGAATCACTAGACTCGTGAAAGATGATCCCTTAAGTATGCTTAAGAAAGTTAGTCTTCCACAAGGTGAATCTTGCTTGGAAGGTAAAATGACTAATAGGTCTTTCAATACGAAAGGTACAAGGGCCAACCAACCTGTAAAACTTGTGCACATTGATGTATGTGGTCCCATAAGCATTAGTGCCTGAGGAAGTTATGATTATTATATGACTTTTATTGACAACTATTCTCGATATGAATATGTGTATCTAATGCACAGCAAAAGTGAAACCTTTGATAAATTTTTAGAGTTTCATGCGGAAGTGGATAAATAATTAGGTTTATCCACAAAGAATCTTCGGTTTGACCAAGGTAGGGAATATTTATCCAATACGTTCTTAAGATACCTCATAAAGAATGAGATATTATCCCAATTGACTATGTCGGGCACTCTACAGTAGAATGGTGTAGCTGAGAGAAGGAATAGAACCTTGCTTGACATGTTTCGTTCAATGTTAAGCTATTTACAACTTCCTACTTCCTTCTGGGGATGTGCGATACAAACGACCTGCTATATTCTAAATGACGTGCCAACCAAGTCTTCTTGTAAGAAACCTTATGAATTATGGTATGAAAAGAAACCCGCTCTAAATCACTTTAGAATATGGGATTATCCAGCACACGTTCTGGATAAGGATGCAAAAAAGTTGGATGACGGAAAGAATTTTTCATGTTTGTAGGATATCCAAAATGAGAAAAAAAGGATTATTTTACAATTTTAAATATAATATGATTAAAATTTTTACTCATGCTACTTTCCTCAAGGAAAGCTACATGGAAAACTTTAATCCTCAAAGTAAAGTGGTACCCAAGGTACTTTCTACAGTGGTAGAACAATCACCAAGTTCAATTCTCAAGAAAGTTATAGAAAGACCTGCAAACAGTCAACAACATAGGGGAATCCATCATTGTGGGAGAGTTTTTAAGAAACTGGACTTCTTCATTTATGATGGTAGTATTTATAAAATGAAATCCAATCATGAGGATAATGATACACTCACTTACGAGGAGGCTATGCAAGACGTTGATTCCAAGCTCTAGAAATAGGCCATGGATACCTAGATGGATTCTATGAAATCCAATATGGTGTGGGAACTTGTAGACTTACCGATTGGGAATAAACCCATAGGGCGAAAGTGGATCTACAAGAAAAAGAGAAATGTGGAAGGGGAAATGGAAACACACAAAACAAGACTTGTCGGGAAAGGCTACACTCAGAAAGTGTAACACCCCACACCAAAGTCCTACACCAAGATGGGATACGAGGCGTTACCTCACTTAAACACATGCATTCGAACATATTTGAATCATTAAGACTTGATCAATCTTAAAAATTTTTCAAACTTTGTTTAATTTCCTTAAACATGGGTCTACGAGGCCTAAAACATCCATTCGAAACCATTCGGGACCAGTCCGGGTCCTTAACAAACTTTAGAAAATTAACTCTTGAAAATAGGGCACACGCTTGTGTGGAAGGGTAATACACTCGTGTGGTCTTTATGACATGGCCATGCTGATGGCCTGTGTGACACACACAGCCTAAGCATTTAGGGACACGCCCGTGTCCCATACCCGTGTGAATTTAATTCTAAATTCGAACCTACAGGGGTTTTCACACAGCCTGACATAAGCCCGTGTCTATGGCCCGTGTCCCTCAATGGCCATGACACGCCCATGTCTAAAACCCTTGACATTTTGTTTCTAACGTCAGCATCCAATAAGGGGCACACGGCCAAGGCACAGGCCTATGGCCAGAGGCCATGTCCTCCACACAGCTGAGAGACACGGCCGTGTCTTTTCCGTGTGTTTACTACCCTGCATACTGACTTGTAATTTTTATGTGCAGGGGACACACGACTGGACAACATGCCCATAGGGCTGGTCGTGTGTCTCACATGGCCTAGACACACGCCCGTGTTTCTACTCGTGTGGACAATTTAAGGCTACCTACCCAGCCCTTGCCACCCTGAGACACAATTTAACACCAACCAACACATCAAAGTCTAAATTAATATGATTTCACAACCAAACAACATAGCTAAGGCCTAAATACAATTCATGTACTCAACCATACCAAAAATTTCACATTCATGAAAGACTACTTTGCATTCGTATAATAACTTTCAATGTTAGCCATTTTTCATGGCCTTATACAAAATGAGTCAAATATTTAAACAAGCCAACACATTTGGCCCTAAAACAATGTGACACTAAAACAAAATCAAAGAGTCCTATACATGCC
This sequence comes from Gossypium hirsutum, assembly GCF_007990345.1. Classification (NCBI taxonomy): domain Eukaryota; kingdom Viridiplantae; phylum Streptophyta; class Magnoliopsida; order Malvales; family Malvaceae; genus Gossypium; species Gossypium hirsutum. Next base: position 36,776,586 of record NC_053431.1, on the reverse strand, counting down.
ATAATCAAAATTTAAGAACTAATTATACCAAGTGCTTCAAATGATTGTGTGATCGATGCCTCCGACATCTATTGATCCACGAGCTAATTAGGCGGCACTATAAGAAAATAGAAAGAAACGGGTAAGCATAAAGCTTAGTAAGTTGCATGAAAATAAATAAAACATCAACTTTATCATTCATTATCATGCTCATAAGACAAAAGTAGTGATCACGTGATTTCGTGATAGGTTTTAAATATTTATAATTAATCGTTCTTGAAACTAACTATTATCGAACCCAAAGTTTTAGCAAGACCGGATTTTTGAACCCAAAGGAACTAAAACTACTAGTAATGACTGTCTTTTTATTATCTAGCCTAGGAATAAAGAGGTTTTGTTATTAACTAACTAATTATCTAAACTAAGAACTCATAGAGAATAGAATTGGGGAATCACTTTTGGGAAAATCGATTGAATTAAGACAATACCTAAGGAAAAATCCACAAAGACTGTACTTGTTATTCTGGCTCCGAATCGGACGATTTATTCATTTAACTTGTTTCGTAGAGATCCCTAAGTTATGTTATTATCCCTATTCAAGACTAATAGCGTCTAATCCCTAGATTGAATAATTGAGACCTTTCTCTAATTAACACCCTAGGGTTACATTAACTCGATCTATGGATCCCCTTATTAGGTTTCACCCTAATCCGGCAAAATCTTGTCACCCAATGTTTAGGTGCGCAAACAACTCCGTTTGATTATGACAAATGTACTCTTAGACAGGGTCTATTCTGCATCTAAATAAGAGCTTATCTTGAATCAGTATCCTGGGATATCAAAACAAGAATATAGAACACATAATTAAGAACAAGTTAAATATTTATCATACAATTTAGAAAATAATAACAAGATTCGTCTTAGGTTTCATTCCCCTTAGGTATTTAGGGGATTTAGTTCATAACTAAATAACAAAACATCTCAGAATAATAAATAATACAAAACATAAAGAAAATCCAAAACTCCTGAAGGGGAAATTTAGGAGAGATCTTCAGTCTTGATGATGAATCCGGCTTCTGAGGTGGATCAATCGGCTTCCTTGGAGTAATTCCTTACTCCCTATTCTGTGTTTCCTCTTTCTTCCTCCTCTAGGGTGTATTTATAGGCTTTGGAATGCCTAAGAGCCCTAAAAATTAGCCTTTTCCGAATTGGACTCAACTTGGGCTCGGCAGGGACACCCTCGTGTGACATGCCCGTGTGTAATTACTTCAGGCAGTGCTCGAGCCTGCCAAATTGACACTGCCATGTGGTCTGCCTGTGTGAGGAGGTTCAGGCCGTGTTGATTTTGTACTTTGGCCCATTTTCTCTATTTTTGGCCCGTTTCTCATTCCTTTCGCTTTCCTATGCTCTCCTAAGTATAAGACATGAAATTAAAGCATTAGGAGCATCAAATTCACCATTTCTAATGGGAAATCATCCATAAAATGTGTTAAACATGGGTTAAAAATATGTATAAATTACGGTTTATCAAATACCCCCACACTTAAGCATTTGCTTGTCCTCAAACAAAATTCTCAACTCGTAATCAAAATAAATTCTTCTAAACTTATAATTTCTATCGATAATATCTCAAAATAATCCATAGGTAATCATACATTGAGAATTCAACTAAAAGAACATAAAAGTTTCAAACATTCCAAGTTGAGTCTTTAATCATGCAAACGTAGGTGTCTCCCCTCATATAAGTAATTACCTTTGATTCAAAATATCACAGAGTTTCACATCCTCACTACAGATTCACTTAAATCACTCGAGGTGTTTAAGGACAATAAATGAAGCACTCAATAGTCAATAATGAAAAGTCATTACCATAGGCTTGCATGAAAATCAAATCTCCACCACTATAAATTGAGATGAAACATCAATCAAAAGGTATTTAGAAGGTTGTAACGAGGCTTGGTTAAGGGGTGTGGTCACAAGCTGAAAGAAAGGGTTAGAATCGAGATTGAATTAAAAAATTGCCTAACTAGAAAAAGGGTTAATCATCACTTGTGTACAACAGGGCTTCTTCTCAAAATATGGAATTTCTAGTGTGTATACATTTTTTTTAAGAACAAGTTAAATAACATAGACTAACTATTAAGAACAAGCCATAGCTAAGAAATTTCTTCAAGTCCAATCTCGACAAAAATAGGGATTAATTTAGGGGATTTCAACAATAACGGGTTAAGGGTTAATATTAAGGGTAATACAAGAAATGGCTTGTTAGGCTCAAGGGGGTTTAGTAGGGGTTAATGTGGAGGTAGGTTTGTCATGGCATGAGTGGGTTACTCCTAAGTGCCTTAATCATTTTGACATATCAAATCAAATGGTGTGGTCTTGACATGCATAATGAAGCAAGTTCTAGAATAACAGGTCGATATTGACGCACTCAAAGCAATAATAAAAGTGAGCATGAAAGAATTAATAGATACTCAAAAGGCTCAAAAATCTCACAAAAAATGGCTTTTTGATATTTAAAACTTGTGAATTCTAACTCAAAGTAACACCTAACTTTGGGGAAACAACCTAAAATTTTAAATTCTTAAAAATCAACTTATCATGCTTGATTCTCTAATGTCTTGAGGTTTAAACAATAAATGCATAAATGCCTATGTTTTAATTCAAGATATATCAATCATCATCATAAATTAATCAAAATTTATCCTAAATACGATATGAAAGCTTTCCAAGAGAACAAGGCAGTCATTTAGGGATTTTTCTGATAATGAAATAAATATCCCCCCACACTTAAGATGTACATTGCCCTCAATGTATAAAGATAGATATTAGAATATAAAAATAAGATAGGGAGAGAAGTGAAACTTCCTGTATGATAAATTCCTCGAACTGGAGTTTTGGAGAGCAATCGGTGCGAGGGTGGAAGAGGATACTCCGATGGTGGTAGAGGTTCATTAGTCCATAAGTCCTGCGCCAAAAGAATATTATATCTAGTGGTAGCTATGGTCGTGGTCTATCAGGACATGGCAGTTGTGGAGAACCTTTCCTGGTGGAGTTTTTAGTTCTTGTGCGATGATGAGCTTAAGAGCTCTATATAATTGTGATAAGATCAGGAACTTTTTAGGGATATTATGAAGAATAATTACTCATAAAGAAATAACCTAAATTGATAATTAAAAATAAAATTCTAAAATCTAATAAAAATAAAAAAGTAGTTTTTATAAAAATTAAAAACATAAAATAATAAATAAATATTTTTAAACATCTTCATTGCTGGATGGTTCGCAAGGTGGGACTGGCGATGAGATGTAGAGGTGTTTACAAATTTGTTGTAGAGTAGCATCAATGTTGTCAAATCATTGAAAACACTATTGCTCGAATCGAGTGAGGCGCTTAAAGATGTCAGCATATGAAGCCGTCGCATGAACTGGACGAGAGGGTAGTGGTGGCTGGGATGGTAGGTCCTCGTGCTGCAGAGGGACATCATCAGGAATGTCCTCGTAGGCCTCCTCCTCAGTAGATTGGGTGAGACAATATCAAGGAGGGTAGGTTCCTTGGCACCTCTCGATCATCCTCATGCTAAGCATTCTCGAGATTCCTTGTGGAGACATCTGGCCAATGAGGTTCAAGGATGATTCTTGGGCCGCGGTGCTGAGGAGCCCGAAGTGTCGAGTCAACTGAGTCACGTAGGGGCCAATAGAGATGACCCCCTTCCTATGCCGCTCCGTCTGGTGCTGAATTGCGAGGCCGATGAAATAGGCAAGGTTGATGATGTGCCCGTACGACATACACCATACAAAGTAAGCGTCGTGAGTGTTGACGACGCCAGTGCTCTCTTGCCTTCCTGTAATCGTGTGAGCCAATATGGCGTGTAGGTACCTCAAGGAAGGTGGGAGAACTGATGCCTTGAAGTGGCCAGGATTGTAGAAGGCCGTGCCAGGGGCCAAAGTGTGCAAGCACTTCGAGGGAGAGAAGTGTATGTGGCGAGTGAGAGCTTGTAGTTCATTCTCTTCCTTGAACTCCGTCGTATATAAGCCCAGTGCAACATTGAACATTGGGACGCTTAGCTAGCAGATTAATCCACTTAGGTGAAATTGGACCGTGACGGGATCATCGTAGTTCGTCATTACGGTTTGAAGATGGAACGTTGAGCATAGTTCCATCGTGAGCTCGAGGTATGTTGGCTCGATGATCCCAAAGAACAGCTCCCAAGGGTCGGTGGTTAGGAGGGCCCGAATCGCATCAGCCAACTAAACTTGTTCTACAGTAGCCCAGTCGATGCAGCAACCTACAATTAAAGGTCGGGCCTGAGGTATTTGGAAAAGTTCTTCATGGGGCCCACGGGGGAACTGTAGGAGAGGGTGACGAATTTTTGCGGTTGGACCCACGGAAGATGACGCTGCCTTCTATTTCTTGGAAGCAGATACGATGATTTTATTTCCTCGTGAAGATGATATGGTACTTGCATTGAAAATCATTAATTCATCTTAAGGAATGATCAAAGTAAAATGAAGACAAATTGTAAATAACAATCATAATTTTAGCAACTACTAAGACTAACATGTTAATCAAAGCAATCAAGTGTATGACATGAAAATGGCAACAAATTTCATGGAATGCAACATGTGTGACAGATGAAAAAAGTTAACACTAAAGGCATGAGTATGTCTATTGTTCTAATCATGAATATTTACTTCTAACTAATCAAATAAAGTAGAGAAATCATATAAAGAGTAAGAATTTACACATGAAAAAGATAATAGCTTATTCTATGAATAAAATGTGAGTGATAGAAAGATGAAAATAATCATGAAAAATGCATAGTTCTATGATAACTAACATTAAAAATGAGTGCAATTAAAGGGGAAAAAGTAATCAAACGCTAGAAAAGGGAGAATAAGTGGCAAAAATAGAGTTGGATACGGTGCACGGGAGTGGTGGGGAGGTCGTGTGGACTTGCAGCGGCTAGGGTTAGGGTTTTTGGGTGGGGAAGACAATGAATAGTGCAGGATTTTTATAGATTTTGGGGCACACGGCCAGGTAACATGCCCGAGTTCCCCAATTTCAGCCCGTGTGATTCGCGAATTTTGAATTTGGGCGCGTCTGACATTTAGTACACGCCCGTGTTCCTTGGGCGTGTGGGTGCACATGACCGTGTCGAACGACCGTGTCTAGCTTCGTTCGCTTCTCTTATGCCCGTGTATGCAAGGTCCACACCCGTGTTAATTTAACAGGTTCGACCACGGGTACTAGACACGGGTGTGTCGCACGCCCGTGCTGTTTTAACAGGTTCACCCATGGTTCTTCCACTCGAGCGTGTCGCACGCCCATGTTGTTTTGGTAGGTTCGAACATGGCCATGCCGCACGGCCGTGGCATTTTATCGTCGCCCGTGTTGGGGAAATCTTTTGCCCTGTTTTCACATGGCCCTAAGTACGCCCCTGTGCTTGGCCGTGTCTTTGTGGAAAAACCTGTATTCAAGATCTCTATTAGTAAGTTAGGTGTTAAATACTAAAATTTAAAGAAATTAATATCGCTACTGCTCAGGTTACCTCCCGGGAAGCGCTTATTTATAGTCTAAGCTCGACTTACCTCACCATTGAATGGTCATGGTGGTTTGAGGAGCTTATACTCCTCATTCCTGCCATCAATCTCATCAAAATAATGTTTTAAATGGGTGTTGTATACCTTAAAAGTGCCGAACTTGGGGTGACCTACCTCAAGTGTACTGAATGGAAAAATACTAAGTACCATAAGAGGGATTTCTTCATCCGGTTTGGAAGTGACAATGTGAGGATCTGCAGCATCTAATAAGACTATATCGCCAACCTTAAGTTGATTTGGAAAGGTATCGAGCTCGTTCTGGCATAGTTTTGGTTTATCGTGTGTTCTCAGTTTATGTGTTCGCCATTCATCTAGCTCATCTATTTGCAGTCTTCGTTCTTCATGAGTAGGTCCTCTACTATTGCTTGAGAATGACTCATGTGCTTCCTTTAGACTCATTTCCTGCAAAGTAGGTTGCATCATATTATCAGTTTTAGTAGAATGGGTTAAACGATCACCTTCAATTTCTGATGTGTTGCCAGAATTGTGTGCTTGAAGGGTGATTGTTTCGTCTCCCACACGGAGTGTGAGTTCACTAGTGCCAACATCAATAATTTTTTTAGTAGTTACTAAAAAGGGCCTTCCTAGAATTAAAGGAGTGTTGCTATCCTCCTCTATGTCTAGAACAATGAAGTCAACGGGAAATATAAATTTATCGATTTTAACTAGCACATCTTTAATAATACCCCTAGGAAATCTTACAATTTTATTCGCTAATTGAATGCTCATCCTAGTTTGTTTGGGCTTCCCGAGACCTAGTTTCTTAAACATTTTGTAAGGCATAACGTTGATACTAGCCCCTAAATCAGCTAATGCATTATTAACATCTAAACTACCATTTAAGCAAGGAATTGTAAAACTCCCTGGATCTTTTAGTTTGTTAGGTAGTTTATTTTGGAGAATAGCTAAGCAAACCGCGTTCAGCTCCACATGCGGCGCCTCATCCAACTTCTGCTTATTTGCTAAAAGCTCTTTTAAAAATTTCATTGCGTTTGGCATCTGCGATAGAGCTTCAATAAACGGTAAGTTAATGTGTAATTTTCTTAAGAGTTTAAGGAATTTACCAAATTGTTCATCTAAGCGGTCTTTCCTTGTCGCGTTGAGGTATGGCACACGAGGTTTATATTCGATAGTCACTAGTTTGTTTTCATTATAATCTACGTCACCTTTGCCTTTGCTTACCACCGTTTCTTGCCTCAGTTATGGCTCAGGCTCAATAAATCCTTCTTCATCTTGAACATTAATCATGTTGAGCTGTTCCCTTGGGTTAGGTTCAGTATTACTTGGCAAGCTACCTTGTGGTCATTCGGAGATTAGTTTAGAAAGTTGGCCCATCTGAGTTTTGAGCCATTGGATTGATGCTTGTTGATTTTTAAGTGCCATTTCGGTGTTTTGAAAATGGGTTTTTGATACCGAGATAAACTTTGTGAGCATCTCTTCAAGGTTCGGTTTTTTTTCCTATTGATAGGGTGGCTATTGGTAGCCTGGAGGTGGTTGCTGATTTCCTTGGCCTCCCCATGAAAAATTTTGGTGGTTCTTCCAACCTGCATTATAAGTGTTACTATATGGATTGTTTTGAGGTTGAGGATTATTTCCCATGTAATTTAATTGCTCGTTATCCATGTTGTGGCCATAAGGTTGGTATTTCGAATGGCTTGTTCCACCTCCACTTGCTTCGCACTGCATTACTGGGTGAACCTGTGTAGAACTAGGAAAATAATAAATTTTCTTATTCAAGAGTTCTACCTGATTAGAAAGCATGGTGCCCGAATCGACGTTATAAACATCGGCTATTTTCATTGGCTTTGTCCCCATGACTTGCCACTGATAGTTATTCAATGACATCTTCTCTATGAACTCATAAGCATCTTTAGGTGTTTTATTATTGATGGTTCCGCCAGCAGCTGCGTCAACCATTTGCCGAGTTGAAGGATTCAGGCCATTATGGAATGTTTGAACCTGAAGCCAAAGCGGTAACCGATGGTGAGGGAACCTTCTCAAAAGGTCCTTGTATCTCTCTCATGCATCGTAGAGTGTTTCTAAATCCATCTACACAAAAGAAGAGATATCATTACGTAATTTAGCTGTTTTAGCCGGCAGAAAATATTTTAGTAGAAATTTTTCGATCATTTGTTCCCAAGTAGTGATTGACCCTCACGGTAACGAGTTCAACCACTGTTTAGCTTTGTTCCTCAATGAGAAAGGGAATAACCGAAGACGAATGGCATCGTCAGAAACACCATTAATTTAAATGTATCACATAGTTCCAAAAAGTTTGCTAAGTGAGTGTTGGGATCTTCATCCTGCAAACCATCAAACTGAACAAACTGTTGTATCATTTGAATTGTGTTAGGTTTTAGTTCAAAAGTATTTGTAGCTACAGCAGGTCTAACTATGCTTGATTCAGTTCCTGTTAAAGAAGGTTTAGCATAATCATACATAGTACGTGGAGCAGGATTTTGATTAGCCGTAATTGCAGGATAGCTGATTGTATTGGTTTTCAGCCATCTCTTCGGTTAGGGGTTGAGTATCGTCTTCTTGCTCATTCTCTGTGTATCTTAGGCTTTGCCTTATTTCTCTTTGGTTTCTGCGAATTGTGAGATCGATTTCTTCATCAAAAAGTAGTGGTCCTGACGGGTTTCTTCTAGTCATAAACTATAAAAAACCTACAAGAAGAAAGAAAAAGAAAATTAGTAAATTAGAATAAAATTAAAAATAAAATTAGATCGTAAGAAAAATAAATGGCTAAAGTAATAAAAATTGAGTGTTCCTAATATTTTAGTTCCCTGGCAACGGCGCCAAAAACTTGATTGCGTGATTTCGTGATAAGTTTTAAATATTTATATTTTATCGTTCTTGAAACTAACTATTATCGCAATGTAGGCAAATGTACCTATCAAACAGTAGTAAAGTTTTAGCAAGACTAGATTGTCGAACCCAAAGGAACTAAAAGTACTAGTAATGACTGTCTTTTTATTATCTAGCCTAGGAATAAAGAGGTTTTGTTATTAACTAACTAATTATCTAAACTAAGAACTCACAGAGTATAGAATTGGGGAATTTCTTTTGGGAAAATCGATTGAATGAAGACAATACCTAAGGAAAAATCCATCTAAACTGCACCTGTTATTCTGGCTCCGAATCGGACAATTTATTCATTTAACTTGTTCCATAGAGATCCCTAAGTTATGTTATTATCCCTATTCAAGACTAATAACGTCTAATCCCTAGATTGAATAATTGAGACCTTTCTCTAATTAACACCCTAGGGTTGCATTAACTCGATCTATGGATCCCCTTATTAGGTTTCACCCTAATCTGGCAAAATCTTGTCACCCTATGTCTAGGCGCGTAAACAACTCCGCTTGATTATGACAAATGTACTCTTAGACAGGGTCTATTCCTCCTCTGAATAAGAGCTTATCTTGAATCAGTATCCTGGGATATCAAAACAAGAATTAAGAACACATAATTAAGAACAAGTTAAATATTTTTCATACAATTTAGAAAATAATAACAAGATTCGTCTTAGGTTTCATTCCCTTTAGGTATTTAGGGGATTTAGTTCATAACTAAATAACAAAACATCCCAGAATAATAAAGAATACAAAACATAAAGAAAACACAAAACTCCTGAAGGGGAAATTGATGAGAGATCTTCAGTCTTGATGATGAATCCGGCTTCTGAGATGGATCAATCGGCTTCCTTGGAGTAATTCCTTACTCCCTATTCTGTGTGTCCTCTTTCTTCCTCCTCTAGGGTATATTTATAGGCTTTGGAATGCCTAAGAGCCCTGAAAATTAGCCTTTTCTAAATTGGACTCAACTTGGGCTCGGCAGGGAGACGCCCGTGTGACACGCTCATATGCGATTACTTCAGGCCGTGCTGGAGCCTGCCAAATTGACATGGCCGTGTGGTCTGCCCGTGTGAGGAGGTCCAAGCCGTGTTGATTTCGTACTTTGGCCTATTTTCTCCGTTTTTGGCCCGTTTCTCATTCCTTTTGCACTCCTATGCTCTCCTAAGTATAAAACATGAATTTAAAGCATCAGGAGCATCGAATTCACCAATTCTAATGGGAAATCATCCATAAAATGCGTTAAACATGGGGTAAAAATATGTATAAATTATGGTTTATCAAGTAGGCATAAGCAGAACTTACTGATCCCTATCCAATAATTCATATAGCATGTACTAAGCTCACATCTCATACATTTCAAATAGGTACCTATACCACTCACAACATTGTTATACTTTTCTCGTTTAAATTAAACTGTAACTCTCGCTGTTGAACCATTTGAAATACTATCAGATATTCACTTAGCCTCAGACATAGGATATAATGCCGATGCCATGCCCCAGACATGGTCTTACACTGACTCTCACATATCCGTGCTGAAGCCATGTCTGAAACATGGTCTTACACTGACACATCTTGTAGCCGATGCATGTCCCAGACATGTCTTACAGTGGCTTACATCTCGAGGCGATGCATGTCCTAGACATGTCATACACTAGCTCTCGTCTCAATGCCGATGCCATGTCCCAAACATGGTCTTACATTGGCTCTCATAATGTGGCTGATGCATGTCCGAGACATGTCTTACACTAGCACACAATTAACCCGAATGTCATGGCATGAATATTCGATTTATTTCCTAAGTTTCAAACGGGAGTTCTACTATCTCAATATTCATCAAACATAATTATTTCCACAAGCAAGCATTTTATGCTATATCAATTGAAACACATATAATAACAATGTAGTTTTATTATTTACATACAACTTACCTCGGATTACAAATGTAGACGACTAGCTCGGCTTAGTCCACTTGCTTCTCTTTTCCCCGATCTAGGCCTGGATTTTGTAATTCTTGGTCTAAAATGATAGAAATTCATTTATCTCATTAGAAAATTATTCTAAACATTCGAAAATTCATAATTGGGTAAAATGACCATTTTGCCCCTAGACTTTCACAAAATGACCATTTTACCCCTAGGACTGAAAATTGATTTTTATCACATTTTCTCACTAACCAAGCCTAGCGATCACTTTTTATACTAAAAGCAGCCCACAATTCTCATTATTTCACACATTTATCACCTATTTTACAACTTACACAAAATGGTCCTTAGTTAGGGTTTTCATGGAAAATACTTTACAAAAGTTGTTTATTACACTACCATAACCCATTTTCTTCCATAAAATTTTAGAAAACAACATGAACACACTCATGGTAAAACCCTAGACTTTCAACCATTTTGCCAAATAGTTCCCTCATTTGAAAGCTCATGTTACAGGGGTTCTAAAAGTACAAAAATCATCAAGAAAAACCATCAAGATCACTTAGTTGTAGAGAGATTAAGTGGATGAAATTTTCAAGCTTCAAAACCCTCCTATGGCTGATATTTTTGGTCAAGAAGAAGATGGGAAAAGGGAGGATATCATCCTATGTTTATTTTATTTTCTTTTTAGTCAAATAAGTCACCAACTTCACCCAACATTTGACTTAGTTAAAATCCTTGTCTCATGCCTGGCCAAGCACTATTTTAGGGCCTAATTTCACTTTAAAGACCCCAAATTTATGGTACATGGCAATTTAACTCCTTTAGCTATCAAATTAAAACTTTTTAACTTTATATGATTTATTCCTTTTTTGCGATTAAGCTCATAAACGTTAAAATTAATTCACCAAAATTTTCATGCATCTTTATAAACATGCCATCACACATAAAATAATAGTAAAAATAATTTATCTAACCTCGGGTTAGTGGTTTCGAAACCACTGTTCCAACTAGGCCCAAAATCGGGCTGTTACAGAAATAAGGCATCATTTACGATGAGACATTTTCTCCACTAGCCATGCTCAAGTCTATCTGCATACTTTTATCCATTGTCGCTACTCTCAATTACGAGACCTAGCGAATGGATGTTGAGTCAACATTAATGGCTATCTTGATGAGACCATTTACATGGCTCAACCCACTCGCAATGTTGTTAAGGGACAGGCACAGAAAGTTTGCAAATTGCTAAGATCCATTTATGGACTTAAGCAGGCGTCCCGTTCATTGAATAAAAGATTTGATCAAACGATCAAGACTTTTGGATTTAAGTAAAACGCTGATGAACTTTGTGTTTATAAGCATATAAAAGACAAAAAGGTGGTATTTCTCATTTTGTATGTTGATGATATTCTACTTATCAGAAATGATGTAGACGAATTGCCATTGGTTAAATTGTGGTTAGCTTAACAATTTAGCATGAAGGACTTGGGTGAAGCTAGTTATATTCTTAGAATTCAAATCCTTAGGGATCAAAAGAATAAAACGATAGCATTATCTTAAGCTTCATACATCGATAAGGTACCGGAACATTTTGCAATGGCTGATGTAATGACAGGTGTTTAGCCCACTACATCAGGTTTTTATCTTTCTTTAGATGACTATTCTAAGACAATGGAAGAAAGGGAGAATATGAGTAAGCTTCCATATGATTCGAAAGTTGGAAGCCTTATGTATGCACACATGTCCAGATATCTTTTTCACAATTAGAATCGTTAGTCAATATCAGATGAATCCAGGTTTCAAGCAGTGGTAAGCTGTAAAGCATATATTAAGGTATTTAATAGAACCAGGGATTATATACTTGTGTATTCTGGGGAGGACTGATAAGCCATAATTTGTACATGTTTTTATCCCATGGTTAGCACATTTATGGATGGTTTCTCCTTAGATTTGGTGAATTTGATGCTCTTAATTCTTTAATTTCATGTTTTTTACGTAGGTGAGCATAGGAGAGTAAAAAGAGCGAGAAACGGGCTGAAAAAAGAGAAAATAGACCCACATGGGAAATCAGCATGGGCTGGACTTCCTCACACGGGCATGTCCCATGACCGTGTCCCTTTGGCAAGATCGAAGCACGACTTACATGAGTAGACTACACGCCCGTGCCTATTCAACAGCCTTGACCACGAGCTGAAGTAATCGCACACGGGCGTATCCCTGCCGAGCCCAAGTATAACCCTATTCAAAAAAGGCCAATTTTGAGGGCTCTTAGGCATTCTAAAGCCTATTTAAACACCTGAGGAGGCACTTAGGAGGGGGACAGGGAGTAGGAGGCAAGGAATTACTCAAGGGAAGTCGATCGGTTCATCTTAGAAGCCAGATTCATCATCAAGATTGAAGATCTCCCTTCAATTTCCATTCAGGGGTTTTGGGTTTTCTTTATGTTTTGTATTCATTATTCTTTTGAGATGTTTTCTTCTATAATTCTGAACTAAACCCCCTAAATACCTAAAGAGAATGAAACCTAAGACGGATCTTGTTAATATTATCTGAGTTGTGTGATAAATATTTGACTTGTTCTTCATTATGTGTTCTTAATTCTTATTTTAATATTCCAGGATATTGATCAACCTAGGGTTAGACGTTATTAGTCTCGAGAGAGATAATAATATAACTTAGGGATTTTTACGAATCAAGTCAAATGAATAAATCGTCTAATTCAGAGTCAAATAATAAGTGAAGTCTAGGTGGATTTTTCCTTGGGTATTGTCTTAATCAATCGAGTTTTCCCAAAAGATTTTTCCCAATCTTCACTATGTGCACTCTTAGTTTAGTAATTAGTTTAGATAACCAAATCCCTTAATTTTTAGGCTAGATAACAAAAAGAAGGTAATTACTAGTACTCTTGGTTCCTTTGGGTTCGACAATCCGGTCTTGCTAAAGCTATACCACTATTCGATAGGTACACTTGCCTTCATCGTGATAATAGTTAGTTTCAAGAACGATTAATTATAAATATTTAAAACCTATTGCGAATATCACGTATCGAGGACTTTACTCTTGTTGGATACATAGAGTTAGACTTCCAAACTTGTAAAGATTCAAGGAAATCAATGTTGGGAAATGTACTCATTCTAGGTCATGGAGCCATAGTATGAAGAAGTGCAAAACAAACTTGCACTACTGACTCTACTATGGAGGCCCAGTATGTGGCTGCTTCTGAGGCAACAAACGAAGCTTCGAAAGTTCTTTACCAAACTTGAAGTTATTCTTGGTATAGAAAAAGCTGTAACACTGTATTTTGATAAAGTGCTGCAATAGCTAATACTAAGGAAATGAGAAGCCATAAGAGGACGGAACGTATTGATCTGAAGTATCACTTGATATGAGAGGAAGTAACCAAAGAAATTGTAGATGTGATGAAAGTAGCTTCTGAAAATAACCAAGCGGATCCATTTACCGAGACTCCTATAAGTAGGAGTTTTAACAAACATGTCAAGGATATGTGAGTGCAAAACATGACACATTTACTTCACTAAGGCAAGTGGGAGATTGTTGGGAAATGTGCCTATTTTGTAGTTATAAAATAACTGTTTTCTATTTATTTGAAAAATGAATAAATAAATAAAGTTAATTTCACATTTCACTATTATGTTTTTTGTATCTATGTCTTTTAAATTTTGCATGCATAGCAAAATTTTGATAAGAAAATATTAGTTCATAGATTGTCTAAAGTTCAAACTGAAGATGAGTGGCATTGTAAAGAAAGTTTACATTGCGAGAAAGACAACTTACTTTAGTAGATAATCTAAATAAGTCCATAATTCCTTAAAAGAATCAAAGTGAGCATTTGATTCAAATACTGAGAAGGATTATTATGTCGTCTACAATTTAGATTAGAGAGATGGCTAGCCTTAGATATCAGAGCAGTTGACTCCATGAGTAGAGACATAGATGTATTCATTGGTAGAATGATACATTTGATTGGACCTAAGATGAATTAATTCTGAATTCGTTAGTGAATTAATTCACTTGTGATGTTCACAGTGTGATTTACCTAAATCCTGAGTTAGTCACTAACCAGGCGTATGCATCTCATATGCTTTGATATAAGTGGAGGCTTACGCTCTAAAGATGATCGAGGCCATAGCCGATATGTTGGGTACATGACTTGTGTATGTCATGGCTTTACTAGCAACAGTGGAATTCATAGTTCAACTAAAGAGTTAAGGATATGCTTTCTTTGGCATTGTGTGAATTGATATATATGGAATGTAGTCACAGTTTGCTTGTTCTCGAACGAACAATTTATCAAAGTCATTTGTTGATAGTGGTCATATTAATCATTAAGAATGCACAATGGTGACAATAAGATAAAATAGGATTGTATTGAGTGAACGGATTTAACTCAGAGGAATCCAGGATATCATATGACGGTAACACACACATGACGAGGTTATTGGACAAAGTAGCTAGATGAATTTCTTTCGTAAAGAGTATACAATTTAGTTTCACTACTTTAGTTTCATCACACAATTTTAACATTTTTAAAAAATTTCCCTAAATATTTTTACTTTTATACAATTTAGTCCTTAAGCCCAAAACATGCAATTTAACCATTTTTATTCAAATCTCATTTCTGCCGAATTATTCTCTATTTTTCTACAACCCATACATGATGTTATTTCACACTAAGTCCTAATTTTATTACTATAACATTTTAGTCCTTAAGCATTAAAATTACCATAAATTACTTTACAAAATAGTCCTATTTAACAACCAAGCTTAATAATTTATCATGAAACATCTAGAAAAACTTAAATTCATTAGTAGCACAATCCATAACATTGACAGATTTACAAATTAATCCCCGAGTTAGCTAGATTAAGGTAATACAAGCTCAAAAACATAAAAATTACTAAAAAGGCGCACGGTTTACCTTTTATATCGAAGGACTAATGTTGACCAAAGCTTCCTCCCATGGCTTCAAGGTTTTTCGGTTCTAATTGAAGAAGATGATAAGTTAAAAATAATTTTAACTTGTTATCTTTATTAAATTTCATCTAATTTCTAATTTACTATTTTGTCCTTTCTAATTACTCATAATTTTCAACATTTATAAGCCTAATATCGTCCACTATCCCTTCTAATGGTATAATTTCCATTTAAGGATGGTTTAATTGCACAATTGGTCTTTCAATTTATTAAATTCCAACTAAGTAAACTTAATTTTCAATTCATTCCTAAACTAATTAGGGTTAAAGAGCAAATAGCCCAAAAGTTAGTGGGCTTAATCATATCCACCATCACTTGATCTTTTTTACCATGGTTTAATTACCATTTTGGTCCGTTTACTATTTTATATCCACAACAATTAACTTTTGCCTCTTTTTACAATTTAATCCTTTTAGCTTAATTCGGCAATAAATCATCAAAATTATTAGACCATACTTCAATTCACATGTAATACGACTCTGTAAATATTTAATAAAAAATTGACGGCTTTATATTACGGAAACATGGTCCTAATACCTCATTTTCAATAGCCATTTGACTTTTGAACCCAATCACTTACACTAACTTTTAATTCAATTGTTTAAAATCATCAAATCAGAATCCAATATAAAAATTATTATTAACTCGTATAATTTTAATACTAATTATACAAACTTACCGTCAGATTTGTGGTCCCAAAACCACTGTATCCGACACCACTAAAAAACGGGTTATTACAAGTCTCCCTCCTTAAGAAAATTTGTCCTCGAAATTTTTACCTACAAGTACCTATTTATTCTGAAATTTGCCTCAAGAACTGAAATCGTCATTGGTTCATCTGAATTTAAAAGATAACATCCAATAATTATCTCGATTAATGTGAACTTTATCTTTGGTTTCAATATTCAGGTCTATCTCAGTATTTGGTTTTCTCTCAATTCAACCAGTATATCGGGGCTCCACATTTCCTAGTTTTCTTTAACTTAAATATATAGCATCGTAACAAGTCCTTCAGAACCTGCATTACCACTCTGATTGCTCATCTACCTATGATTGAAATCCTATACTGAAATTAAGTTCAGTATTCAGAACCTCGCAAAGTTTACTCAAAATCTAAAACTAAATCTCGGATCAGTGTTAGAAATAATAAACATTATCACTATATGAAATTTGACAATCCCTGACACATATGACTCGGCTCCTTTTTAAACTGATAATCAGTTTTGACTGGAGTACATGAGTTGACTTTGACAATCTATCAACCATAACCCAGATCCAATGTTTCTTTCTCTATAACATAGGAATACTAGATACAAAATCCTTCGTGACTCGCTCCCATTTCCACTCAGAAATCATGATAGGCTATAATAATTCCAATAGTAATTGATGTTCAGTTTTTTTTTCTTATCCGAAAGAATAGAATAAGTGTTGTTACGAACCTTAGATAAAATTTTTCGTTTATCTCTAGATTATTCAAAGCACAAAATCATTTTAATAATACTTCATACTATCAGTAAGACTTTCGACTGGTCATAACTTTTAGAAACGTTTTTAGAGTTTCCAAATAACAACAGAAAAGAGTTTACTCGTATCTATACGAATCCCATTTGTCAAATTTACATAACCATGAAAACTAACCTCATTGAACTAGAACTCACCTTTACTAACTTTCACATAATCTGCTTTTCAAGTAAAATATATAATAAAATTTTCAAATGCTGAACGTGCTCAGATTCTATTTAGATGAAAATATCACCAACAAACATAGATATGACTATATATATCCTGATGAGACTGAAAAACCCGATTCATCATATTCGTACATTATTAGGAACATTGACTACTCTAAGCAACGTTATTAGAATCCATATTACCACATCAAGCTTGAAAGCAGTTTCAATGTACTACAATCTTTAACTTGCAACTGATAATAACCGGATTTGTATTTATCTTTTAATAACAATGTTATATAAGTATAATATACCAAAAATATTTTACAAATGCCTAAATCATTTTTTGTATAAAGATAACTGAAATAACTCTAGTTGTACTATCTGATTTATCAAATGCACTATGATCATTTCACCAATCTAACATTTCCAAATCAATTATTTTTAGTCTACAGTCTACTACAGTATCATATAACCTTTAGCCAATCTATTCCCAGAACATTATCAAATTCATAAGATAATAGTAACATCAAATAAAAAGGAAAGCTGTAACACCCCTCACCCGTATTCAACTCTGGAATAGGGTTACGGAGTATTACCGAACTATAAAAACAATTAAATATTCATTTCATATACTATTTCAAATATCAGCAAATCATCATTCAAATTCAATTACATTGTCCCTAATACGAGCCTACGATGCCTAAAACATGCATTTAGGAAGGTTCGGGACTAAACTTACAACTTAGCAAATTTTTTACAAAACTTAGAAAAATTTCCAAAACACAGGGGACACATGCCCGTGTGGCCCGGGTGTGTCTCACACCGTTAAAGACACGCCCGTGTCACAAGCCGTGTGGACATTCGAAGTGGAAGCACATGGCCGTTTCCCAGCCCATGTTCTACCTTGTGTAACTCTCTGACTTGGGTCATATGACCAACACACACTCCTGTGTGGCTAGCCCGTGTGCCTTAAAATTGTCCACACAGGCCCGTATGCCAGGCTGCATGCTAGACCGTGCCAAACTTGTAGGGTATATTGACTTATGCCACACGGCCAAGTCACATGCCCGTGTGCTAGGCCGTGTGGAGCATACTGACTTGATTTCAATTTCAACACCAGGGGACACACAGCCATGTAATCTAACCATGTGTCGCACACGGCTGAGACACATGCCCATGTCTCTACCCGTGTAGACAAAAATAGGCTATTTACAAAGCCAATTAACCACCCAATTTCCACACACCTAAATCAACCCATTTGGCACCAAAACGTAGCATATATAGGCACTCATCCAATCTCAATCAAGCATAAAATGTACCATTTCAATAACTACAACAAGAAGTTTCACATGTATCATAAAATGTTATTGCATTTTATACTAATTTCATATTCCCAATTCAACTACATAGCCACTTTCAAACATGTATCAATTTGTCTAAACTCACAAGTGTACTTATTCTTAATTCATTAACCAATTGACATCCATAATACCTATTATCAACAAGTATCACATATATCCATCATCAAGTCCACACACAAGACATATGCACAAATATATACACAACCAAACCATGCAAAATAAGCCAACTTACATGGCTATATACAAAACCAAATATTAACATTTACAACCCAACTCAAATGGCTAAATTCATAGTTAACATATATACCAAAATCACCAAACTCCTATACATGCCATATACTCAAAATGCTTAAGTTCAAAAGTACCAAAGTGATAGTAGGATAGTGTGATGAAGTCTTCGACGGTCCTTGAATCCGAGCTAGCTTTGAAATCACTATAAAACACAGAAAAATAAACAATGTAAGCTATAAAGCTCTGTAAGCTCGTATGAAGTTAATAAGCAAATCTCACCATTTAGTTTACTATTCAAATCATGCATATAACATACCACATAATAATTAACCACAATGTTATGTATTCATTCATCTATATAACCATGAGTTCACTTCTTTCATAAGTTCAATGCACATACAGTTTCCGTACATACCTATTCTTATACATATCTATTCTCACCATTTCATATCTTCGACATACCCATTGAACCATTTAGAATATAAGTCAGATACTCGAGAGTCTTGCACCCTAAGTGCCAATATCATGGCCTGAAGCCAACTCAATGAATCTCGCACCTGAAGTGCCAATATCATGGCCCGAAGCCCACTCAATAAATCTCGCACCCGAAGTGCCAATATCATGGCCTGAAGCCAAATCAATGTAACCCCTAATGACATGTCATTTGTATCCTACTCTATTCCTAAGGTTCAACCGGAATTTCCAATGTCGAATCTTCGTTGAATGTGTCTGCAAGGTCATAATTCAAAATTTAGGCAATATTAAGGTGTTTAAAATACAACTAAAATAAAGCTTATTACATACAAACTTACCTCAGATACAAAAACGACAAAATGAGTCGATTAATCCAAAACCTTTTTCTTTCCCCGATCTAAGTACGTATTTTACTTTCTTGATCTATATAATATCAAATTTAGCTTATTTAATAATATCTCTATTCAATTTAGTCCAAAATTCACTTTAAAGTCATTTTACAATTTTGAACCCTAACGTTTCACATTTTTACAATTTAGTCCTTATTTCTTAAAATCACAAATTTATGCAATTCAAACACAACCCATGCTAGCCGAATTTCAATTAGGTCCCTAGCAGCCCATATTTTTCATTTATTTCACAATTTAACCACCAAATTTCAACATTTCACAAATCAATCCCTAATTAGACAGTTTACTAAAAATCACTTAACAAAACTTGTATAACTTCAATCAATCTATCATTAATCATTAAAGATCATACATATTCATCAATGGAAACATCCTAAACCTTTAATAGTTTTGCAAATTAGTCCCTGGGCTAGCTAGACTAAGCTACAACGATCTCAAAATCATAAATATCATTAAAAACGGGACAAAATAAATACCTAATTGCAAGAAATAGTAATGGTTGAATGAAGAACCCTAGATATGGCTTCTCTTCTTGTTTAATTCGGCTAAGAAAGATGAATGAACCAAATTTTGGTGTTTTTGTTTTATTTAATTACCATTTAATTACTAAATTACTATTATAACCTTTAAAAACTTTAAAAATTACACAACATACCAAGCCACTATCATCCACTATCTCATTAATGGTCTATTTACCACTTAAGGACCTTAACTTTAAGGTTCTATAACTATTAAACACCTTTAGCTAATAGAACTCAAGTTTTACACTTTACACAATTTAGTCCTTTTCATCAAATTAAGTATTCAAACAATAAAACTTCTTAATGAAATTTTCACAACATCAGATAATCATGTTGTAAACATTAAAAAAGTAATAAAATAACTATTTTGACTTTGGATTTGTTGTCTTGAAACCAATATTTCGATTTGACCAAAAATGGGCCGTTACAAAAGTCACAATCATAGATTTTCAGTAAATAATTTCTCATACCAAAATAACCATTACACTCTAATCCATTGGATTATGACTCGAATATCAAACTCAATTGATTCAAGACATAGATCCTTTTCTGTTACTAATGTAGTGCAAATATGTGAGTAAGTTGATCCAGTAATATTCAATGCATATGCAATAATAATTTCGAAGAGATAGAACATACCAGATATAATATCAGATGCAGTAACTCCAGATCTAACAATTGTGTCTTCGATCCCACTACATTTAATTTTTGTGTTATTACTCTGACTTGGGCATTTGCCTTTTTAAAACATAGATACTGTTTAACACTATTCACAAACACAATTTTTTATTTCGATTGTCTTCATTGACTTGTACAAATACCTAATCATAAATACCAAAACATGAATTATAATATTACTTGTACCCATATTCAAATGGTTTTTAACCCTTTACTTCTCAAAAGCTTATCATAGTGAAATCACGCATACTCAAAGTGAAATTCCATGTACCTGTATAAATTATACATTGTTATATTTTCACTTATCAAGCCCATTACATACAAATAAATCAAAACATACAAGCATATAACTAACTTGTAAATCTCCCTATCATTTAATTCATTGAATCAAATAACTTGACTCAAATTTTTGAGAAACAATAAATCACACCAAGGGCATCATAAATGCATAACAGGGGCACCAAAGTGCAATCAGGAGCACAAATATGCATTCAGGGTCACCAAAGTGCAAAAGGGACACATATGTGCATTCAGGGGCATCAAAGTGCAACCAAGGGCACGTATATGCATTCAGGGGTACCAAAGTACAAAAAAGGGCATGTATGTGCATTCAAGGCTACCGAAGGACAAACAGGGGCACGTATGTGCATTCAGCAAAAAATATCTATAAACATATTAACTAAAGAACAATAATATAATATACAAATCGAACATTATTTGCATTCATAATATGATCACATTCTTGTTTCGAAGTCAAAATTTTACCATTTACCTTTTACCTTATAAAATTAATATGTTCAAATTTTATTAACATTCATAATATGCAAGAAAAACAGGGGTTAGATCGGATCAATCAAGATCACACTATCTCCATTTTATATGGCATGTAATTTCTAGACTTCAAACACGCTACGTTTAGTCCAAGAACTAACTAAACCGTAGATCTGATGCCAATAAATGTAACACCCATATCTCGTTTCCGTTTCCAAAATAAGATACAAGATGTTACTAGTCAAGTTGGAATGGTTAATAACGATTTACATTTTTTAATCAATTTAATTTCCACAATCACAAGTAATATTCAATTTGAAAGAGGTCACATGGCCATGTGGCTATCACACGCCTGTGTGCGACCTCAAATGCTCGTGTGCATGGACCATGTAACTCTTTGATTTAGATCACACGGCCATGTCGTAGGCCTTGTGTCTGCCCATATGTCTACTCATGTGCTTCACACAGTCATGTGTCTACTTGTGTGCTTAACACAACCATGTGAAAGCCTGTGTCCCAGGTCATGTGAGCCCAAAAAATGTCATACTTCAAGCTCAAATTTCACCCAATTGCATAGGTACTTAAACCAATACAAAACATGTGATCACAAGGCTTTAAACACATACACAAACATCCAATACATGTTTATTCAATCCATTTAAGACCTAACCAATGGGTCAATAATGACACCTCGTCTCAATTACCCAACGTTTCACTACTTTAGTTTCATCACACAAGTCTTAAAATTCTCAAAATTTAAATTACCTTCAATTCACTTATATCATACCTAATTCAAACCACACGTACCATTTTCATGATTGTTCACTATACTTTAACATGGAATTAAACATACATATCTCAACATCAAAATGCACATTCAAACACAATACATGTACTTATGAAACATTACAAAACATAACTGATTTTTCCTTATTACATGTCATATAAGCCAAGATAAATTCAAGGGTTACCAAAAGAATCCGCAGATAGTGTGATTCATTCATACTGATCCGATCTCACGATCCAAAAAATGTTATCTACGAGAAACATAACAAAATACGAGTAAGCTTCTATAAAGATTAGTAAGTTTATCTTTTAAACGATAAAGCTTATTAAATCACGCATAATAATTCGACTAAAGAAATTTCTAAACAATGTTTCTAACAATAAAGTCCTAAACAGAGTTCTTGGCGATAAGGTTCTTAACAGAGTTCCTGTCAATCATAACTCACAATATGTGAGTAATGCTCAATACGATAGTGCAAATTAATTCCCACATTTCAATAACATCCATTTATCATTAAAGATAATGCCCGATGAACGACATACGAATACAAGTACACTGTTAACCATCCAATACACCATGTGCTCATAAGAGCCAGTACCATCCAGCACACCAAATAACACTCTAAAATAACACGATGGTCTGCAATAAATGCAGGACCTCGGCATATCCAATGAACAGAGAATATATAGAAATCACCTTCACTACTTATATCAATCCTGTATCGCACACATAATAACTAATTGGCATGCCAATCATACTCTACCCTACGTTCCTCGACTCAGAGTATCTCAACACAAAACAATATATGAATAATTCACTATCTCATATCCCATAAAAAGACATTAGTTCATTAACCAAACATTCATCAGCTCAAAGTACCTCATTTGTGCTCAACACTATAACAATCCCTTACGTCATTACTCATATACATAACATCATTATAATGTTAAACCAAACAATTCAATTCATTTAATATGCATTTAAATACATTAGAATTAAATCGAACAAACTTACATGACTGATTTGCAGTAACGGTCCATAATAGCTCAATTAGTGAATGACATTGTGTCAATTTATTTATTTTCATTTTCAATTACACACATCAATATAATCCAAACATTATACAATTAGGTGCATATAATACATTTAAAATGTAGTAATTTTAAACCATACAAACTTACCAGAATAAACTGCAGCAATGACAAAGTACAGAGGCTATTTGGTGATTTTTCTTTTCCTCGATTTTCCACTCGTTTAGGATCTAAAATAATAATTTCATTCAATTTACTAATTATAACAGAAAAATTAATCCAGTTTATGCAATTAAATCCTTTTTAACAATCTTACAAAATTGGCCCAAACATTTTTTTATACAATGTAGTCCTTGAGCCTAAAACATGCAATTTAACCATTTTTATTCAAATTTCATTTCATCTGAATTATTCTCTATTTTCCTACAACCCATACATGTTGTTATTTCACATTAAAAGTCCTTTTAATTTTATCACTTTAACATTTTAGTCCTTAAACATTAAAATTACCAAAAATTACTTTATAAAATAGTCCTATTTAACAACCAAGCTTAATATTTTATCATGAAACTTCAAGAACCGCTTAAGTTCATCAATAGCACAATCCATAACATTGACAGTTTTACAAATTAATCTCTGAGTAGCTAGATTAAGCTAATACGGGCTAAAAAACATAAACATTACTAAAAACAATTGATGTTTACCTCTTAAATTGAAGGACTAATGTTGACCGAAGCTTTCTTCCATGGCTTCTAAGTTTTATTTATTCTAATTAAATAAGATGATAAGCTAAAATAATTTTAACTTGCTTTCTCTTTATTAAATTTTATTTAATTTCCAATTTACTATTTTGTCCTTTTTAATAACTCATAATTTTCAACATTTATAAGACTAATATCGTCCACTATCCCTTCTAATAGTCTAATTGCCATTCAAAGAGGGTTTAATTGCACAGTTGGTCCTTCAATTTTATTAAATTCTAACTAAATAAACTTAATTTTCAATTCATTCTTAAACTATTAGGACTAGAAGAGCAAATAGCCCAAAAGTTAGTGAATTTAATCATATCCACCACTGCTTGGACTTTTTGACCATGGTTTAATTACCATTTTAGTCCTTTTACTATTTTAAATCTATAGTGATTAACTTTTGCCTCATTTTATAATTTAATCCGTTTACTTTAATTAAACAATAAATCATCCATATTTTTGGACCAAACTTCAATTCACATATAATACGACTCTGAAAATATTTAATAAAAAATTTATGGCTTTATTTTACGAAAACAAGGTCCTAATACCTCGTTTTCAATAACCACTTAACTTTTGAACCCAATTACTTACACTAACTTTTAATCCAATTGTTTAAAATCATCAAATCAAAATCCAATATAAAAATTATTATGTACTCATATAATTTTAATACCAATTATATAAATTTACTTGTCGAATTTGTGATCCTAAAACCACTATTTTCGACATCACTGAAAAATGGGCTATTACACATGAGCTTGAGGATAGGAAAGAAGACTAGTCGATTGAAGCGCTCATCCTAGACAAATCGAAAAGGTACAATTTTGATTAAGTGTTTTATTACTTTAGATATCACAATCAAGATCTTGTTTTGGAAAATTTTTTAAAACTTTGGTTTTTCTCTAAATTTATTTTTCGTTGTGTTTTCCAAACCCATTTTTCCAACATACCATTCCATAAATTTCACTTCCCTAATTTTCCTCTCATTACCTCCTTTACACCACCTAACCTTGATGCTTGAACACTGTAGTGTTCCCTTCGCAAGGCTTGAAGCTTCGCTTGATATGGTATCTAATAAGGCCATTGTAACACCCCTTACCCGAATCCAAAGCCAGAACAAGGTTCGAGGCATTACATAACTTTAACACAAGCACACATACAAAATTGGGCCATAAATTTTCGTTGAAATCAATTTCATTCATGCATATGCAAATTGTCCCTTATATGGGCCAACAAGGCCCCAAACATACATCGAAGGTGGTTTAGGACTAAGCCGAGAACTTTAAAAAACCTTGGGATCACTTAGAAAATTTTCATACTTTGGAGAGTCACACGCCCGTGTGGGTAGGCCGTGTGGTCTCACACGCTCGTGTGGCTTGGGACACGTCCGTGTTGTAACATCCTGGATTAAGGCCTAGTCAGAACAGTAGTTTTGAAACCACAAATCTAAGATAGAAATAATTATTATATGATTTCTATAAGGTCTATGATGTGAACGCATGCTTATATGAAAGTTTATTGATGAAATTCTATGCAAAAAATTTCTAATTGCACTTTAGGGACCAAATTGAATAAAATGCAAAACTTGCATTCTAGAAGCTTTAAGCATGAAATTGCTTTAGATTATGAATTAGAGGGTCCTAATTAGCAATTCGACCAATTTCTAAAATTTTGGATAAAAATGGACATGCACAGGAAAATTTTTTAAGAAAGGCCTTAAAAGCATTTTGGTCATTTGGTAATTAAAAGAATAAAAAGGGAAAATAAAAGAAAAATGTGTTCATCTTCTCCAAGTGATAGCTGAATTTTTGAATAGCCATAGCTAGAGTTTTGTTCAACATTTTGAGCTTGATTGTAAGTGCTCCTTAGCCCCGTTTTTAATGTTCTTTGCATTTTTGAAGTCCTTGAAGCATGATCTATCCATTTTTAGCTATATTTTGAGCTAGGGTTCATGTATGAAATTTGACCCATGTGTA
Organism: Gossypium hirsutum; assembly: GCF_007990345.1. Taxonomy (NCBI): domain Eukaryota; kingdom Viridiplantae; phylum Streptophyta; class Magnoliopsida; order Malvales; family Malvaceae; genus Gossypium; species Gossypium hirsutum. Next base: position 36,750,561 of record NC_053431.1, on the reverse strand, counting down.
ACATGCATGTATTTTGGTGATTAGTGGAGGAATATGAATGTTTGATGCATGATAAATATCTTTTACTGGGTGATTTTTAGTGAAAACACCTAAAAGAGGGACTTGTTTGTAAAAGTGTAAAAATGGGTAGTAAAAATGATAAATAAAGGAAAACGTGGGCTGATATGAGCATGGTATAGGTTCAATTAGGCTTGGGTAACCAACAAAATGCATACATTTCATTTTACGATCCTAGGGACTAAATCGTAAATAAGTGAAAAGATAGGGGTAAAAAGGTAATTTTACCAAGGCATGAATTATGGATTGATTTGAATAAAGTGATTAATAAACAAGTTAAATTTGGCATTATAGATCAAGAAAAACGTGAACCGGGCCTTGCTCAAGGAAAGAATATAGTATACACAATTAGGTTCGATTATCATCATTTTGTACTGAGGTAAGCACATGTGTAAATAATGTGACAATGTAATATATTTTGATGTGTTGACATTATGTGATAAATGTTTTATCACTATGTATGCTATGCCTAATGGTAGCTTTGTATGTATGAATGATATTGGTCGTTATCCCCGACGTTACAAGCAAGTACGATGGAGATGTTACGTACATGTGAGAAAGAATCCCATTTGAACCTTCGGAATAGTTTAGGATACAAGTGACATGTCACTAGGAATTAAGAAATCCGAACTTATTGAGTTGGTCTGGGTTCGTGATATGTATGAGGCATCCGAGCTCGTTGAGTTGGTCTGAGTTCATGATGGATGTGATACATGTGGCATCCGATCTCGTTGAGTTGGTCCAAGTTCATAATGGATGCGATACATGTAATTGGGTTTGGGGAAATGGTCTTGTGTGTCCTACGATGGCTATGTAATCCTTGAGTGGGTCGGATACCTAACAACTTGTGTGAGCAGCCCGTGTAGTTACACCTTGATCGATGGCTTATATGAGCAAGCCCATGAATAGCTCTATTGCGAGCGTTACATGTTATGAGGCAGCTCTGGCTACGTATGTATATGTGGTACTTATGTGCCAGTTCTTCGCGTATCTAATAGTATTTCAAGTGTTCAACAAGTAATGCAATGGATGTGATGAAAGTCCTGAAGAGGACATGTTAAGGAGTTATGGTTATATGATATACTACAATGAGTACAGATATGTACGCTAAACCTCTGAATAATGCCTTGATAAAGAATGATATGTGATGAGAAAGTATGTAACACCCCAAACTCGGCCCGAACGTTATGGCCGAATCTGGCGTGTTACATTGAAGTGTTCTAGTGAAAACCTTGTTTTCATTGAAAACCCTTCCTCAAGATATGAAACCTTAGTTAACTTATGAAAACTCTCTTCCAGTTGCGAAAGCTTTGTTTAAAACACTTGATTTAAGAAAAATTATCATTTAAAAATTTAGTTGCGGAAATGTAGAATAGCATGCTATAATTTAAGAAACCATGTTTAACCTCTCATAATTACATCGCATAAAAATAGTAACTCAATAATAAATAAAAGGAAGCCTTATTACAATCTGGACTGAAAAGTACTTAATAAAATAGAATCTCGTATGCCTATTAAAAAAAAACAAAACACAAGTCCATGTTGTCTTGCTAGCTAGCCACCCAGAGTCCCTCCAAACATCGAACCTTCTACTGAGCATCACCTAAAAATAAAATAAAAGAGGGGGTGAGTTTTCGCAAACTCAGTGTGTACAACCCTCGACGAGCAACAAGCATTTAATAAACACCATACATCAAACATGCAAGGCAATGCAATGCGATCCCATCCCAATAATCCATCCGCTGCACACTGGCTCCGTCCCCCGACACATCATGTAGGGATATAAATATCGACCCACCCAACCGTTACATATCCATGGTAGCCCGGTTGTGGAACTACCTTCATTCACATATTAGGCTTAAAAGCCGTCGGTGGATCCACGATTGTGAAGCAACCATGCGATCCTTATATACTTCCTCCGTTCCATAGTCCCCATCCCATATGCAACCTAAGCAGAATTTCATATGTATACAGCAGATATGCATGTCACATTCATAAAACTTACATTCAACACATAGGGGTATTTTGGTTATTTTCGCCATTAGGGGCATTTCGGTAATTTTTCCCTTATTACAGTTTTCACTTACTTTGGCCCGTTAACAAATCCTGTGAGCTAAGATGAACGAGTACTATGCACCAGGTAGGATTCCAGAGAAGAGGAGGTGGGTCATTAAGACCGCTTGCCACACCTTAACCCTAGATCTAATCCTAGACATGCATTTACCCATTGCCACACCTTAACCCTATGACTTGTCCATGGTCTCAACAATTCAATTAAGTTTTATGTAGTCATCATATACTAGGCCCAAAACCCCTACATCCATGCATATGGCCCACTAGGCCCAATCTCATTTATATGGCCCATCTGGCCCAATTCACCTTCATATGGCCCATCAGGTTCCTATGGCCCATTAGGCCCGATATCCTTTATATGGCCCATCTGGCCCAAATCACATTATATGCTCACACACAAATTTTCTATAACATAGCATCACTTCTCAAATTTTGCCTATTATGGCCCAACAGCCCATTGGGCCCATTTAGCCCATTCTGGCCCATTAGGCCAATTCACAAACCACATCCACAGAATTGCCCATGGCCTCAGGCAACCTATCGGTTTCCCCTTTATGAGTGTTCGCGCACTCGCAAGACTACCGTAGCCAAACTTTTGGCTTTTCGGCATTTTAGCTTTTCGGCATTTTGGATTTTGCCGATCTACTTGTGTGTGTAGTGTATGTACACACCTGGTAAGCTAGCGTGTTGCGATCTCCTTAGCCCCAAACCTACAATCGACATCACCCTTCGATTAATCGCATGTTTAATACAGATCTTTACCAAAAACTGAAACCTCACCTTAACCTTACCTTGAACACCAATCCCTATTAGTTTTTCCTTGATCACATACTCTCTAGATCTACATTAATCTTACTTATTAAAACCAAATACTAGGGATCTTGCATAACTCACCTCCTTATCCCACTTAAGACCATTCAGCCAACCTTAGCCAATAAGAGCAAAATACTTACCAAAACTGCAAAACACCTAAGGAGTAATTCGGCAGAGAGCTAAAACCTGAGATCTAATACTAATTCCCTACCAAAGTGGATTAGAAAGAGTGAGGGAAGAACAACGTAATAGATTCTTAGAAAAACCGATTGGGAGAACAAACACTTACACTAGATCTGACCGTAGTAGAAGGAGAAGTAGTTGCACCAAGGGTATTCGGCCAAGAGGTGTTCGACCCTTTGCGATTTTGTATAGCAAAATAGAGTTATTTTGGCTCTAAGGAAAAATAAAGAAAAGTCGGCAATGAAGTAGCCGAAGAATGGAAATTGGCACAAGAAAGAAAAAGAGAAACAGAGGGTTTTCGGCTTTCAAGGAAGAAGGTTTTCAGAAACAGGGTGAAGGGAAATTCGGCATTAGCCTGACAACCTCCCACTCGGCACCTATTTATAGTCCCTATAGCCGAATTCCTCAAGCCCAAGTTCCCAATTCGGCTCTACTTGCTCCTCACTTCTCATCTCCTCGTTTTCCTCCTAGATAACCCATTGATCCTTTCCTCAGATTTCTCTACTGAACACTCCCCTTCGAGTCCATTTTCACGCCACTTCCAACCTTCTAGAAGGCCCAAAATTAAACTCCTAAAAATACTAAGCTAGGATTCGAACCTTAGATCTCTTGCTAGCCACTAACGCCACGTCCCTACACCCTAAGTACCATCACTTAGCCACTCCCCCACAAGGCTTTTTGATGCCATTTTCCCCCATCTTTATTTAAAAGTCCAACTACTTGTCAACAAGGTCCTTTTAGCTATTAACGCATAATTTTCTTCTCCTCTCAGTTCAAAATTAAACCTTAGCCAAGACCTACTATTACCTACTTAACCGAAAATAACTAGCACTCTTTTTACCAGAACCGAAAAAAAAAGAAAATTCAGGATTTCAGGATTTTTGGGGCGTTACAACTCTACCCCCTAAAGGAAATTTTGTCCTCGTAATTTTACCTGATTCAAATAGTTGAGGGTATTGATGTCGCATCGCTTCCTCAGGTTCCCAAGTAGCCTCCTCAGCTTTGTGATTCCACCAAAGTACTTTGACTAATGGAACGGACTTCCTTCTTAATACCTTGACATCTTGAACAATTATTTGTATGGGCTCTTCCTCGAAAGTTAGGTCTGGCCTAACCTCGATTTCTTCCACCGCCACGACATGTGAAGGATCCGAGAGATATCGCCTTAGCATGGAAACATGAAACACATCGTGGATCAAGGTTAGGTCAAGAGGTAACTCCAGCTGGTAGGCGACTGGCCCAATCCGTCTTACAACCCGATATGGCCCAATGAACCTTGGGCTTAGCTTCCCCTTCCGTCCAAACCTTAATACCTTCTTCCACGGAGAGGCCTTAAGAAAAACTAAGTCTCCCACTGTATACTCTATCTCTCGTTGTTTAAGGTCAGTATACGACTTCTTCCTATCAGAGGCTTCCTTTAACTGATCCCGAATCAATTTCACCTTGTCCTCAATATCGGCTACTAACTCAGGGCCCAAAACTCTTGGTTCGCCCAACTATGTCCAACATGTTGGAGATCGACACCTTCGCCCATACAGTGCCTCATACGGAGCCATCCCAATACTTGCTTGATAGCTATTATTGTACGCGAATTCGACTAACAGTAAATAGTACTCCAAACTACCTCAAACTCAATCACACATCCCCTCAACATATCTTCTAATACTTGGATCACCCTTTCTGACTGTCCATCAGTTTAAGGGTAGAACGCCATGAAGTTCAACCTAGTACCCAACGCCTCATGCAGCTTCTTCCAAAATCAGGAAGTGAAACATGTGTCCCTATTGGATATTATGTACACTGGCACTCCATGCAATCTTACAATCTCCACCACATACAACCTATCCAGCTTTTGTAACGAGTAGTCGGTACGAACCAGTACGAAATGGGTAGACTTGGCTAATCGATCCACTATAACCCATATCGAGTCTTTCTTAGTAGGCGTCAAGGGTAGCCCACTAACAAAGTCCATAGTGATCCTTTCCCACTTCCAGCGTGGAATCTTCACTAGCTCAAGCAATCCTGAAAACAACTGATGTTCCGCCTTCACCTTTTGACAAACCAAGCATTTACTTACGAATTCCATAACTTCGCGCTTAAGTCTAGGCCACCAATAAAGCTCCCGGAAATTCTGATACATCTTGTTCCTGCCAGGATGCATAGCATAGAGGCTGTTATGTGTTTCCTGCAGAATAGATTGTCTTAGATCATTGTCCTTAGGTATACACATTCTCCCACACAATACTCCCTCACTATTTATCCCAAAGTCCAATGTTTCCCTACTCTCTACTTGTTTAAAATGAGCACCCAAAGTCTCATCCACTAACTGCTTACTCTTTATCTACTCGATCCGCACCGGTTTTACTTGAAACTCAGCTAACAAGCTACTATCATCCAATAAGCTTAATCGGGCGAGTATAGCCCTCAAGTCTGACTTAACCCTATGACTCAACGCGTCGGCTACCACATTTTCTTTGCCATGGTGGTATTCAATCGTGTAGTCATAGTCCTTCAATAATTCCACCTACCTCTGCTGCCTAAGGTTGAGCTCCTTCTGGGTAAGGAGGTACTTCAAGCTCTTATGGTCTGAATGAATTATACACTAGTGATGCCTCCATATCTTTAGTGCGAAAACCACTGCAGCTAGCACCATATCATGGGTTGGGTAATTCACCTCGTGATTCTTATGTTGCCGTGACGCATACGGAACCACCTTTCCTTCTTGCATCAAAACACATCCTAAGCCCACATGCGATGCGTCACTATAAATCATAAACTCCTTTCCAGGCACTAGTTGAATCAACATAGGGGCCTCAGTTAAAACCTTCTTAAGTTTTCCAAAACTCTCCTACTGTTTGTCCGTCCAAAGAAACAGTACCCCCTCCTCAACAACTTAGTTAAGGGTGCAGCAATTACTGAAAAGCCCTCAATAAATCGCCTATAGTATCCTGCCAAGCCCAGAAAACTTCAAATTTCTGATACTGACTTGGGTGTTTTCCAGTCAAACACCGCTTCAATTTTCCAGGGATCCACCTTAATCCCCTCAGCTGACACCACATGTCCTAGAAAAGTAACCTCTCTTAGCCAAAATTTGCACTTACTGAATTTGGCATACAACTGCTTTTCACTCAAAGTCTGCAACACAATCCTTAAGTGCGCATCATGCTCATCCTCATCTCTTAAGTACACCAAAATGTCATCGATAAATACTACCATGAACCGATCCAAGTAGGGTTGGAAAACCCGATTCATGAGATCTATGAAAGTGGCCGGTGCGTTCGTTAGCCCGAATGGCATCACCAAGAACTCGTTGTGCCCATAACGAGTTCTGAAGGCTGTCTTATGAACATCTGCCTTCTTAACCTTCAATTGGTGATACCCTAAACGCAAGTCAATCTTCAAGAAAATGGAAACTCCCCTAAACTAATCAAAAAGATCATCAATTCTCGACAGAAGGTACTTGTTTTTAATAGTTAACTTGTTTAACTACTGGTAGTCGATGCACATTCGCAACGTCCCATCTTTCTTCTTCATGGATAACACCGGGGCTCCCCACGAAGATACACTTGGCCGGATGAAACCTCGATCCAACAATTCCTGAATCTGTGCCTTAAGTTCCACCAACTCCTTTGGTGCCATTTGATAAGGAGCGATGGACACTGGAGCCGTACCAGGTAACAATTCGATTCCAAATTCTACTTCCCTGCTGGGTGGCAACCCAGACAGCTCCTCGGGAAATACATCAGGAAATTCCTTAACCATTCTCAACTCCTTAACAGTAGGGCTCCTAACCTCCGTATTGCTAATACAAGCCAAATAGGCTTCGCATCCCTTTCGAACCAACTTCTCCCCACTTAATGCCAAAACTACATTCGTCAGATAATTTTGTCGTTCACCAATCACCACTACTTTCTTATCCTCTACCGTTCTTAACACCATTTGCTTTGCAGTGCAATTCAAGGTGGTAGCTCCATAAAATCTGTTAAAAAGGTAACCCCTTAGACTACTAAGGGTACCTCCCTAAACAAATTATTCACTCCCACTAACTAACCTAACGGACTTATCACAGTCATCCCATTCGCAGTAATCTCAAACATATCAGCCAAAGGTTCAGTCATATTGCATGCAACATACGAATGTGTTGATCCAATATCAATCAACGTAGTGTAAGGTAACTCGTAAATAAAGAACGTACCCGTTATCACATCTGAGGCATCCCCGTTTTCTCAGCGACGAGCAGCATAAACCAAATCTAGTTGTCTCGCCTCAGGATGGCCTGTATTTTTTTCCTAGTGCTCCACGTCCAAGTCCATTGCCGTTACCGCCTCTGGCCTGCCCTCGACCTCTTGGCGGCAGCTAACCACCCTTTGGTGGCTGAGCACCACCTTGACCCACTACTTGCACTCGACCTATCATTCGGGGGGGCAATCCTTGATCCTATGCTCTATAGACCCACAAGCGAAACAAGCTCCCATTCTCTTCCAAAACTCGCCTCTATGGCTTCTCCCATAATCAGCACAAGGTGGCACCCCGAGATTAGCAACAGGGGGCCCTGCCCTAACTGGCCCATTAACTCTGGCCCTAGCCCTAGGCCTCCGTCCAACACTAGGAGTCTCAGCCTCCCTCTTATTCCTACTACTTTCTCTTTCCTGATTTAAGCGCTCGGTGCACTTTGCCTCCTCCGCTATCTTTGCCTTCTCCACTAACTCCGAGAAAGCTCACTCCCTTTATGGTGCTATCAGTACCTTGAGGCTATCTCTAAGTCCGTCCTCAAACCTAACGCAACGCTCATAGTCCGTTGCCACCCTTACTCTTACATACCTACTAAGGCGCAGAAATTTCACCTCATACTCCGCCACCGATTTGTTTCCCTGAGTCAAGTTCAAGAACTCCTTCCTTCTAGTATCCACATAGCTTGCACCTACGTACTTTCCTCGGAATCCAGCTTTGAAGAACTCCAAGTGACCTGCTCAGGTTGAGTGCCCTCTTTCACTATCAGCTACCACTGGTAAGCTTCTTCCCTTAGCAGTGACACTGCCCCTTTCAGATTTTGTTCAGGTGAACAGTCCAAATTCTCCATTATCCTTTCCGTGGCCTCCAAGCAATATTCAGCCACGTTAGGAGCCACAGGAGCCACGCCCTTATAAATCTCAACCCTATTTGATCGAAGTCGCTCCGGAATGGACCCCTTATTTCTTGTGCCATTGTTAGGCCCAGCGACCCTCTCCAAAATCGTTAGCATTGCCTGTGACAATGCATCTTCTCCCGTGGCCCGATCATACGGCCCAGTCCCAGCTACGGGTGAAGCCGGAGCCTCTTCTACTCCAATATCAGGCATATGGCCTGATGTCGACGATTCAGTCCTAGCACTTTCGTGGCCTTGACCACGACCTCTCACACCTCTTCTAGCACTCATCGTCAATTCACGTATTTTCTGGATTAAAAATTTTATGCAGTTTTAGTTAGTTCAATAATTAACCCAATGTTTTATGAAAGTATTTAAAAAGAAGATTATCTTCGAAAATCCTCTACAGTTTCAAGATCCTTTGGGTTTCAGTTTCATTCTACCTAATCATCTAGAGTAGCCCTCTAACTATTTACTGTATAATAATTTAAACTGGTTTAAGAATAAAGAACTTACTTGGTTCGAGGTCAGAGACTCAGTGTGCCGCTCAGCAAGACTTCCCTTTTAAAACATTGTAATTCACTCAAAAATGTAGATATATATTTTTAAAACACAAAAAGAAATCAAGAATAAGGCCCACTTCACAGCCTGCGTTTTGCAACCTAGCTCTGATACCATTAAATGTAACACCCCAAACCCGGCCCAGACGTTATGGCTGAATCTGGCGTGTCACATTGAAGTGTTTTAGTGAAAACCTTGTTTTTATTAAAAACCCTTCCTCAAGATATGAAACCTTAGTTAACTTATGAAAACTCTCTTCCAGTTGCGAAAACTTTGTTTAAAACATTTGATTTAAGAAAACATATCATTTAAAAATTTAGTTGCGGAAACGTAGAATAACATGTTATAATTTAAGAAACCATGTTTAATCTCTCATAATTACATTGCATATAAATAATAACCTAATAATAAATAAAAGGAAGCCTTATTATAATCTGGACTGAAAACTACTTAATTAAATAGAATCTCGTATGCTTATAAAAAAAACAAAACGCAGGTCCATGTTGTCTTGCTAGTTGGCCACCCAGAGCCCTTCCAAACATCGAACCTTCTACTGAGCATCATCTAAAAATAAAATAAAAGAGGGGTGACTTTTCACAAACTCAGTGTGTACAACCCTCGACGAGCAACAAGTATTTAATAAACACCATACATCAAACATGCAATGCAATACAATGCAATGCAATCCCATCCCAATAATCCATTCGCTGTACACCGGCTCCATCCCCCGACACATCATGTGGGGATATAAATATTGACCCACCCAACCGTTACACATCCATGGTAGCCCGATTGTGGAACTACCTTCATTCACATATTGGGCTTAAAAGCCGTCGGTGGATCCCCGATTGTCAAGCAACCATGCAATCCTCATATTCTTCCTCCGTTCCATAGTCTGCATCCCATATGCAACCTAAGCAGAATGTCATATGTATACAGCAAATATGCATGTCACATTCATAAAACTTATATTCAACACGTAGGGGTATTTTGGTCATTTTCGCCCTTAGGGGCATTTCGGTAATTTTTCCCTTATTACGGTATTCACTTACTTTGGCCCGTTAACAAATCCTATGAGCTAAGATGAACAAGTACTATGCACCAGGTAGGATTCCAGAGAAGAAGGGGTGGGTCATTAAGACCACTTAAGTACTAAGCTCTCCCTAGATCCAATCCTAGACATGCATATACCCGTTGCCACACCTTAACCCTATGACTTGTCTATGGTCTCAGCAATTCAATTAAGTTTTATGTAGTCAATCTCATTTACATGGCCCATCCAGCCCAATTCACGTTCATATGGCCCATTAGGCCGAATTCACATTCCTATGGCCCATTAGGCCCAATCTCCTTTATATGGCCCATCTGGCCCAAATCACATAGCATCACTTATCAAATTTTTCCTATTATGGCCCAACATCCCATTGGGCCCATTTAGCCTATTTGGCCCATTAGGCCAATTCACAACCCAAGTCCACAGAATCGCCCATGGCCTTAGGTAACCTATCGGTTTCCCCCTTACGAGTGTTCGTGCACTCCGAGGACTACCGTAGCCAAACTTTCAGCTTTTCGGCGTTTCGACTTTTGCCGATCTACTTGTGTGTGCAGTGTATGTACACACCTGGTAAGCTAGCGTGTTGCGATCTCCTTAGCCCCAAACCTACAATCGATATCTCCCTTCGATTAATCGCACGTTAATACATATCTTTACCAAAAATCGAAAACTCACCTTAACCTTACCATGAACACCAATCCCTATTAGCTTTTCCTTGATCACGTATTTCCTAGATCTGTATTAATCTTACTTATTAAAACCAAATACTAGGGAAATTTCATAATTCATCCCCTTATCTCACTTAAGACCATTCGGCCAACCTTAGCCAATAAGAGGGAAATACTTACCAAAACCGCAAAACACCTAAGGAGCAATTCGGTAGAGAGCTAAAACCCGAGATCTGATACTAATTCCCTACCAAAGTTGATTAGAAAGAGTGAGGGAAGAATAGTGTAATAGATTTTTAGCAAAACTGAATGGGAGAACAAACACTTACACTATATCTGACTGTAGTAGAATGAGTAGTAGTTGCACCAAGGGTATTTGGCCAAGAGGTGTTCGGCCCTTTACGATTTTGTATGGCAAAAGAGAGTTATTTTGTATCCAAGGAAAAAGAAAGAAAAGTCAGCAATGAAGTAGAGGAAGAATGGAAATCAACACAAGGATGAAAAAGAGAAACAGAGGGTTTTTGGCTTTTAGGGAAGAGGGTTTCCTGTAACAGGGTGAAGCGAAAGTCGGCATTAACCTGTCAACCTCCCACTTGACACCCATTTATAGTCCCTATAGCCGAATTCCTTAAGCCCAAGTTCCCAATTTGGCTCCACTTGCTTCTCACTTCTCATCTCCTCGTTTTTCTCCCGGATAACCCATTGATCCTTTCCTCAGATTTCTTTACTGAACACTCCCCTTCGAGTCCATCTTCATGCCACTTCCAACCTTCTACAAGGCCCAAAATTAAAATCATAAAAAAACTAAGCTAGGATACGAACCTTGGATCCCTTGCTAGCCACTAACGCCACGTCCCTACACCCTAAGTGGCATCACTTATCCACTCATCCGCAAGGCTTTTTGATGCCATTTTCCCCCATCTTTATTTAAAAGCCGAACTACTTGTCAACAAGGTTCTTTTAACTATTAACGCATAATTTTCTTCTCCCCTCAGTTCGAACTTAAACCCTAGCCAAGACCTACTATTACCTACTTAACCAAAAATACCTAGCACTTTTTTTATCAGAACTGAAAAAAAAAAATTCTGGATTTCAGGATTTTTGTGGCGTTACAAAGTATATATATAGACACTTAATAAAGGAGCTAAAATGATTTGATGATGAATAATCTTTGTGGTTATGAATTTTTTTTTGTATGGTTATGTTTTACTATCATTGCATATTATTTGCATGTGGACTTACTAAGCTTTAATGCTTACCCCCTTTCTTTTCATACTTTGTAGTTCCGCCAAGCTAGCTCGGGGATCGAAAGCTGGCAGAGTATTCGATCACACTATCAGAAAAATATTGGTTATAATGAAATTGTTATTTTGAGTATGGCATGTATAGGGTGTAACCTCCCAAACTCAGACTAGATGTTATGGCTAGATTGAGAAGGCTACATTAGCCACCGAAATGGCTAAGCTAACTTATGTTACTTTTTAAGACTTTTAAAAAAACTCATTTTTAGAGAAAACCTTAGTTTTACTTTGAGTTTGCTTAAAAGCATACATTCATTAGGTCATGTATGCTTAGGATTCATTTTATTGTTGACAGTGATGTTTTTGAAAACCCGTTTGCTTGTTGCTGTTCTAAAAAACAAAAACTCGAAGTTAAACAAATGCAGCAGAAAAACCATTTTTCAAGTCATTTTGGAAAATTAGTTTCCTTATCGATTTGTTTTTCAAAAATAGTTCCTTTGCAATGTAGTGGAAACTAGGGAATAGTATCAAAATTTACTTAAGCCTGATATCAGGCATTATTCGGTTATTATGCTTGAGATTCATGCATGCAAAAATCCCCAAAAGAAAAGTTACCAAGCCACAGATTAGAGATAATTAAAAATTACAAGCCAAAACCAATAAAGACTAAATAATACTTATTAAGAATAGTGTGAGGTCCAAAGTGATTCTCTGAATGCCGAGCCTATCCTAATTTTGATGTTTACCTGAAAAGTTAAACACTATTGGGGGTGAGCTTATGAAAAGCTCAGTGTGAGTCGAATAATTATTTAAACGGGAAAAAAAATCAAATATAGTGAAACATATTAGCATTAACAGAAGAAAACAGAACCACTATAGGAATTTCATGTCATTACGTAGCCATTATCAAATTTATGTCAAACAGTGTGTAAGCATAGGTCATCATTCATTAGAGTAACAATCATTAATTTCGATACGATTCAATATAACAAAATACAATGCGTAGCATAAATAAATAACATTCAAATATGTCTTGCACATGATGCAATGCAAAAAAGGTTCCTACCCATACCATCTGTTACACACCACGAGTTCCCCAAAACCCGTCTACCAAACTCCAAAGCATTATGAGCATAGCTTGATGTGGTAAAACCACCAAATAATCAATAGCGTAGAAAATCTGCTGGTTATCAAATAGTGCGATACAATCACCAATAACATATAATATGTGATAAAATTGCCAATACCCTTGGTACTCCAGGTGTAGTGCACTAACTATGAATAATGCAGACTTAATATTCCGTTGGTACTTCGCGGAACTCCTCCGTCAACCACAAAATCCCAACCCAATGCATATGCAATATGTCACACAATTTTATACATAATCATATCTCAATAATTGTCACATTCATTTGACATGCTCAACATGTCCTTAATTGTGACACCCCTAATGTGACCCTAGTCGGAAAGTGGTTTCGGGACCACAAAACTGAGTCATAAAAATAATTAACCGTCATACTTAATGCTTATTATATGTATATATGCATGTGTGAAAATTGCATGTTTGAATTTTGTTAATTGAAAGTGAATTTTATTAAATAGGACTTATGTGTGACACTTTTGAAATGTGATAGGTTAATCTATAAGGATCTATTAATGCATGTTAGGAAATGCTTGTACTTGCATGTCAAATTACCCAAAATGTTAGGTAGTGGCCAGCCATGCTATGGGTTAAAACATATTGTAAACATTTTGGAGGCGTTTGGTTCAGTGTATTACCTAATACAATACAGGCCGAATACGCGCATATTACATGACGCCTCTAATCCGGCGTTTGGTTCGCTGTAATAGGCATTACGGGCGTAAACCAATCCCGACCTAATCCCCTTTTTCGCTGCTTTTGTAATCCCTTCCCAAATCCCTGTAATACCTATTACGTCCGCCTTCCGTCCCCTGCTCTCTGTTTTACCCTCCCTCCCTACCCGACCCTCTCCTATTCTGTCCTCAAAATTTCTCCTTCCATCTCCCACCGTTTTTGTTTATTATTCTGTCCTCATCGTTTCTTCAGTCTCTGTCTCCTCCCATTTCCTCCCAACCCTATCTGCAACTCTCTACTGCTCTTCAATATTTTCACAAAATTGGAAATACCTGATAGCTGAATCCATTGAAAAAAGAGTGAAGCGTTTTTCGGGTCATCACCTCTAATCCAAGATTGGGTGAGTTTTATTTCGGACCCAAATTAATCTGCCAATTCTTTGTTCGACAATCTTTTATAAAATTGTATTGCATTAGTATGAATCTTTACTCTTCAGTAGTTTCTGTTGAAATTGCTATTGGATTTTATTCATTGTTGCTTATTCACCTCTAATCCAAGATCGGGTGATTTTTATTTCGGACCCAAAAAAATCTTGCAATTTTTTGTTCGACACTCTTTTATCAAATTGTTAAGATTTGTGCATTATTATGAATATTTTTTACTCTTCAGTAGTTTCTGTTGAAATTGTAAGATTATTGTGTATATGGATACACTGGTGTTAAAGCTGATTTCATTGGGGTATTTGATGGTGATTTCATATAAATTTGGTGCGGTGTAATTTATAAATCCTGATTTTTTGCTGACCAACATCAAAACGTTTAAAGCATATACTTCTAAAAATCATATTTCCATTTTCGCATGACAAATTTTGCATTCATGAAGCTTCTTTCTCTTTTCTTTTGCAGCCAAAGATCGCACATTATTTCAATTTTTTTTTGTTTTGTTAAAGTAACCAGTAATTCAGTAATTTCAGAGAGAGTAGATATCTTGTTCATAATTTGTCAAATTCACAAACACTCTGCAAGCAGATATGTGAAAACTGGTGAAGTCCATGAAAATCAAATAGAAGCTTTTGTTGTATTTGTGAAAATTCTGTAGGAGTATTGCTTTGTTGTTTATTTGTTTATGATGCGTTGTTTTTTTTTTTTAATTTCTTGTATATCAGTAGCCTCTTGCATGCTAACCTTGTAGTTAGATTGTTCATTTGGTTTAAAAAGAAACTACGATCTTGCTAGAGTGACCCTGAAAAGAAAGAGATTTTCACTTTCAAGTATGCATTCTAATTGCAGTTTTCGTCCTTCATGTTTTATGAAGCTTTCTTTTACTTTTGCAATGATATGTTATTGTATTTATTCCATTGGTTGAACATATACTGCTTTTATAAATGAATAACTTTCATTCAAGATATCTTAACCAAAAAAATTGCCTAGATTGTATCTGATATTTTCTGTGATCTGTTTGCGTTGTCTTTGTCTGTATGTCGGAGGGGTTAGGCAGGTTTGGTTGGAAGAAGAGGAAATGAATACATCTGTTTTTAACAAATGAGTGCTTGTTTAATATTACTACTCTCTTTCCCCACACTTACGTACGGGTTACTCATATTTTATATTGTGCGGGGTTACATTTCTAAAATTATGGTATCTACTCTGATTTCATTAGTTAAGGTCGGAATGGATAGAATAAGTTACCTTGTTTTAATTCACTGATTTAGTATATGTTTTTTTTTTGTCAAATATGATATATGTATGTGTCTATATGCCTGCCTGCCTTTTTTGGTCATGTTATTGCTGATGCTATGAACTAGAACTAGAAATTTTTGGTCATGTTTGATGATTGCATATCTAAAGCAAATTCAGTTTCTCCTACATTCTTTAGCCAAATCATTGGCTGAATTAGCTTATCAATTGTTGTTGTTTCTTTTTATTTTAGGTTTGATTGAGAAATTATGAGCATCAAATCACTTTTGAAGTATATTAGAATCTTTTTGCTCGGTTGATGATACATATGCCTGCATTGTGTTGTTTGGTAATGGGGATGAATGTGGGGGAATTAGAGGCCAGTGGTTTGTTATGTAGTAACTGAGTGCAACTTAGTACATGTAGGATGTTAGGTACTGAATTTAGATAATATGGTTGGTTTTATGGTTGTGCCATGACTGCTTCCAGCGTTCTTGTAATTCATATAAGAAAAAGGGTTTAAGCTTCTCATACTGTAATGAAAAGAGGACACTGCTTCCAAAAGCTTGGCAATTGGGAACTATTTGTTGGGAACTATTTGTTGTTAATATTTTTAGTATATTTGATATACTATATTTAGCTATAGCATAATTATTTTTTTTTAAAAAAGGTTCATCCGAGCACTTTTTGCATTACAGGTTCTTTGTTCCAACACTTCCACATCGCATTCGTCCCCCATTTGCTCATTATAGGTTAGTTTTCCATTGGTATTCATGGTTTCGTTTGTATGTTTTCCCTGATTCCATGGCTGTATTGCTGTAGCAGCTTCTGGTGCTTCCCAAATGAATATGGTTATGGTTAATTTCTTTAGCAGCTTCTGTAGCAGCTTCTGTTGTTTGTATTTTTGTAATGCTCATTAAAGCTCGTTGAATTATGGTTATGGTTATTGCTGCATAATTATTGTTCTTTGTTGAATTTAAAATAGGTTATATGTTTTTACTAATAGGTAACATTTTTTTTAAAGAGCATTATGAAGCAAATCAGTAGGAGTATTGCCTCCGAGGTGGTAGTTCAGCAGCGGTCAGAAGAACATCAAAATATGGAAGAGAGAGCTTCAAACTTATATTCAGCCTTATGGTCAATTGAAGGTTTAACCGACGATCAGCGGTATGATGCATTGAGTAAAATTCCCGACCATCCAACTCAAATGACCGTTTTCTTTAGTTTACCTTCAGTTGCCCGATTGGAATGGGTTAGAAGATTTCTTTCTTACCATTAAATATCAATGTTCAAACTTTTTGATGTTGTAAAACTATATAACATATGGATTATAATGTACAATTTCATTTTCATCTAACCTTTTCTTAATATAAGTTAATTATGTTCAAGTTATATATTGATTTTAGTAAATTCATATAAGAACATTTTATTATTAACAATTTCATGAAATTATATATCACTATTAAATTATATTTAATATTAATTATTTTAAATTGTATAAATTCATATAAGAAAATTTATTATCAAGAATTTTATGAAATTTTATATTATTATTAAATTATATGTAATAATTATTATTTTAAATTATACAAATTCATAAAATATAATTTATTAGTTATAATTATTTTAAATTTTATTAAATCATATATTTAAATTAAAATATATTTAATATTAATTATTTAAAATTTTATTTTATAGTATCATATATTATGATTTGAGTAAATTCATATAAGAATATTAATTATTAAGAATTTTATTAAATTATATATTTTAATTATATTATATTTAATAATAATTATGTTATTTTATATTTTACAGTATCATATATTATGGTTTGAGTAAATTCATATAAGAATATTAATTATTAAGAATTTTATTAAATTATATATTTTAATTAAAATATATTTAATAATAATTATGTTTAAATATGATTAAATTATTTATTATTGATATTAATAATCTTATTAAAATTTAAATAAAATAATTTACCAAAACAAATTTCTGCTAATTATTAAGAATTTTATTAAATTATATATTTTAATTAAAATATATTAAATAATAATTATGTTTAAATATGATTAAATTATTTATTTTTGATAATAAATAATCTTATTAAAATTTAAATAACAATAACAATAATCATTTACCAAAACAAATTTATGCTAAGGGTATTCTGGTCATTTTAGTTTTCTCCATTATGCTATTACACCTCTATTACATTCAACCAAACACAGTTTTAGTATTACGCCTCTATTCCATTACATTCAACCAAACAGTTGATTTGCTATTACACCTCTATTCCATTACACCTCTAATCCAATACACCTCTAATCCTATACACCTCTAATCCAATACAGCGAACCAAACGTGCTCTTTGTGTTAAAATGTTGTGGGAGAAATAATAAAATACTAGTTGATGGGGGGAGAAATAATAAAATACTAGTTGATGGGGGGAGAAACAAAAGTTGTCTCACCCTTGCTCCTCCATTGCCGTGACTTGAGGGAGGAAGAAGAAAGTTGGGTTGCTTTAACTTTTGGCTTAGAAGATGGCTAGAAGGAGGAAAAACTATGATTTTAGCTAGTTAGGTAGCTGAAATTTCAAGTAACTCGGTAATCCATCGAAGAAGAAGAAGAGGGCTGCAACAAAAGGAAAAATGGAGACAGTTTGCGTGTTGAAGAAAACTAAGGATTTAGCTTGTTTAAGAGTTGTATCCTAAGTTGGTAAGCTTTCTAAGCTCCCCTCTATCTTTAACTTTGTTGTAAAGAAAAATGATGATGGATTGTGGTTGGAAGGCATGAATGCGGGTTGTAGAAAAGAAAAGAAAAGCTCTTTGATTAGTTGTAAAAATTACTACTGTCCAATTTTGTGCCTTCGTTATGCTATCCAAAATTTGAACAAATTAATGGTTCTATTTTCATGCCGATTTGGGGTTGATAAATTGAGTCTAATAGCTAAAATATTATGTTATTCTTACTAAGTTTCAGCTGTTAGTAGTGACGTAACAATTTGACAATTAAATGCATAAATGACTGCTGGAAACTGCAGCTTGAAAACAAATTGTTCCAGCATGTAAATGCTGATTTGAATGTGCTGTAATATGTGGAGGAATTGGTCTGCTGCATGTTTGAAATAAAAGAAAACAATGGTTGTTAAATATTAGTTTTTGTTGCTAATCGAATGGGTTTAATTCATTGTTCAAGGGGCTATAAATCGGTGTTAATTAAGCTATTCGGATGGTCTAATAAAATAGCCTGAATGTTAAATAATGCTTGCTGTCCAGATTGAAATTATGCTAAAAGGTTGAACAATTGTTGTTCAAATGGAATTTTGGAGTGTTTAATGGACTCCATGTTGCTAAAATTTACATGAATAGAAATTTCTAAGCTTAAATTGTAAGAATTTGAGTTGCGTGGTTTAAATTGTCAAAGATGAATTTGGCAATTGATTATAATTTGTTAAAGGGTGTAAAGTATTGATAGTTCTAAATGGTACATAGTTAAATGAATATGGAAGCTTGATAAACTTTTATTTAGAATGGAAGTAGGAGAAATGTGTATTCGGCCATGTTGTGATGAGTTGAATTTGAATGGTTGATGCCTTAGTTTATAAATGGTCATTAGATGAGTTTTAAACTTGTTAAAGTTTGATAATTTGGGGGTGTTAAGTTGGGGAAAACGTGTAATAAAAATGGGTTGATAATGTTTGTTTGCTAATTGATGTTTGCACCTTAAATAGTTGAAATAAATCTGGTATTGATTGGCCAAACCAAAAATTCTAAAAATTTTTACGGATGGAATATATATTAGTCTATATTCAGGGAAAATTAACGGCAATTGATTTTGAGTTTTGTAGCTCCAGTTATAAATAATTTAGTGACTATTGCTCAGGAAAACAGCTTGTAGTGAATATGTGAATTTATTGTAAACATTGATGAAACTATTTGAGTTGCTTATAAGCTATTGCTGAAATTGATGTACAAGATAAATATATATGTGTGTGATAAAGCCGAATAGCTAATGTGAAATATGTATGAGATATGTATATGTGGTAAAGCCGAATGGCTAATGTGAAATATGTATGAGATATGTATATGTGGTAAAGCCGAATGGCTAATGTGAAATATGTATGAGATATGTATATGTGGTAAAGCCGAATGGCTAGTGTGAAATATGAATGAGATATGTATATGTGGTAAAGCCGCATGGCTAGTGTGACATTTGTGTGAGATATGTATATGTGGTAAAGCCGAATGGCTAGTGTGAAATATGTAGGAGATGTGTGTATATTGTGGCCGAATGACCAAATGTGAAAGATGTGTATTATTAGATATTTGATGAGGCAAATGAATTACAAATATGACAGTCGATGTGAATGTTGTAACATGTGATTAAATGTACATGAAACTTGGAAATATATTCCGGGTAAGACCCGATGACTACGTGTGGAGATTATGTCCGGGTAAGACCCGATGACTACGTGTGGAGATTATGTCCGGGTAAGACCCGATGACTATGTGTGGAGATTTTGTCCTGGTAAGACCCGATAACTACGTGTGGGGACTATTTGAGCTAAAGGTTTCGCTGAAGATTCGAGTAAAGCATAAGATTATACGACTTCACAGTAACAATTGGTAATAAATACGTTCAATGCGTTAAGCTGGTCAGGTATGTATTTTGAGATTATATTTAAGCTTGATTTGGACTAAATCACAAGGTCGTTATGTGATGCATATGTGAGTAAAGCAATAAGACTATTCTATGATTATTGTGCGTTTGGTCAATGTGGAAAGTTAGGTGAAAATATGTAATGTACCTATGTTTATAAGAGATCACTATCAAGTGAGAATTTATTTGCCTATTATATATGATGAGATGGGCATATTCGGTAAAGGGATGGTATGCCCGAAGGAAGAGTGAAATAAAAATACGAACAATTATGTTATAATTTGATTGTTATCTGTTGACACTGCTTAAAACTTACTAAGCATTGTAATGCTTACTCCGTTTACTTTGTTTCCTTTGTTTTATAGATCTCATTTGGAAGCCACAGGCTCGGGGATCGTCAGCAACTAGTCACACTATCACTATCCACTGCTTGTTACTGTTATGTTTTGAATTATTTTATGGCATGTAAAGAATAGACCAGTGGCCGAAGAATATTTTGGTTAATGTTTATAAGCCATGCGAAAATGGCATCTTTTGAATGTGTACTTATAGTAGTTAAGTTGTATCCCTGACTGTCTTTAGTATTTACCTAAAGGAACGTTCTTTATAAAAAATATATATATATTCAAAATTTTTACTGTTCGGATATGAGTTTCAAGTCCGGTAATGCCCCTTTACCTATTCCGGTGACAGATACGGGATAGGGGTGTTACATTAATAATCTCATACTTTTAGTAAATGGAAACAATGCTCCAATCTTTCCAATTACCATCGTATTGGTATCAATCAATATCGTTCAATAAATTTTTATTGTTCATAAATAAAACCCTTTCGATATACAATATAACAAATATCTCATGCATTTAAATCATACATGAGTTTAATATCTCAACACATTATATCATTCATTCAATCATTCTGATATCTCATAAATCAAATATGCACTTACAAACTCATTCAAACATTCCTACTATCGAACTAGCAATTTTGCCAACATGTCAATCTTGTATGGCTCGAAACATACCTTTCGACCACTCACAAAATCAATAATTTATCTATTAATCCAATCCAATCAGCAAGCTAATTTATCAAATATAAAATGATATTTAACATTTTCAAATAATTTTATGAGTTTAGGACCCACATCTTATTTTTTGCTTCATTGTAGCACACTAGCGAATCTTCCAATTTTCTTTAACAATTCCTTAAATGAACCTAACCCAAAATTCAGTATAAATTCAATAAATTTACCATTAAACCAGCCCCTAAACATCCACTTATGAGTTCAAACAAATGGTTGAAATTATAACTATTTGAATATAAATTAGTTAGATTCCTTACACTGTATCGATGCAAACCGTACGTACAATCGTTCTTCGCATTTTCGGATGGTTTGGGGCGTTTGGGTTAGTACCTAATTCAATAATATACTGGAAAATAAGTATCTAGTTTATGATTATATTCTTTCATTTAATCGAATCATAACATTTACCCAACAAATATGTCGAAATAACAAACTAGTTACCCTTAATTGCACTTCACGATTTGTAGGATCCAAATGGCCAATCGATCAAGAACATTATTGCCCAATTGAAATGGGTTTAAAATATTATTATATGGGTTCAAGAACTTAAATTAATTTTAGAGAAATATAGGAAAGAGCCAAGAAACAAAATAGCCACTTTTTTCCCATAGGTGCACGCACCACCACTCACGGTGGCCAAAATTAGGGCTGAATTTTAAAACAGTTTGAGATCTAACTAAAATCTGAAAAAATACCTTTGAAATAATTTAAAATCGCCCAAATTCCATATCTAGAAATTTAGGTTTTTAATGGACAAGATTAATTAAGAAATTGAAGAGAGAAGAGACCTTACCCAAGCTAGTCGAGAGAAACGGCAATGGCACATTCTTGGCAATATTTGGGATCGATATTGGAATTCAAGATTTCAGATTTGGGGCTGATTTTAATTAGAAAAAATGACAGCAATATGGTGGAGAATATGTTAACAAATCTTGTGGCAAAAAGAAAAAAGAAGAAAGAGATGGTAAAACTAAGTGTAGGCGACGACAAAAATTGGAGAAAGAAAGAAAATTGAGAGAGGAAGAGGGTGAACGGCTAAGGTAGGTAAAATTTGAATTAAAAGCTGAAAAATACAATAAAAATTTATATTTATACTTAGGGTTCAAGGGTATGGATGGCACGCACATTAAAAAAAAAAGGATTTTGCAAAATTTAATTATTTCGTAAGGGCAGTGATTCAAACTTGGGACCTTATTTCATTTCCATGTTTTCTCATATTACATTTAACCATTAGGCTTTTTCCTCATTCTTGAAATAATTTTGCAATATTTATTTTAAAAACAAGGCATGTCGCATACTAAGGTTTAAGGTAAAATTTGCAAAATAATAAAAATGGTAAGAGAGAAGGGATTTGAACTTGGATTTCAAGGAACGTTTCACAAATACTTAACCAAAAAACCAATACCTCATTTATTTCCTCAAAAATGCATAGATAATCTTAAAAAAAATTAAGGCATGACCACTCTCTCTCGATTCCTAAACCTGATTCTACTAACCCCAAATTTTTAGGATGTTACATAGGGGACTTGGTCATTTTGTGATATGTGTCATGCTATTTGGCCAAATTGTGAAAGCCTATGATGTTGATGATTTATTTTGTAATAGCCATGTGATATGGCTCATAATTGATTATTGGGTTGTAATGTGTAATTTTTCATGCATACATGTGTTAATGCCTTGATGGTGTGCTATGTGGTGGGTTGCTGGTTATGTGATGAGGAATGAATTAACTACTTGGAAATAAGGAATGACTTAATGACTTAAGATGACTATTGACATGAATGTGTAATTTGAATTTATGGTAACAAATTTGATTATGCATGAAATAGGTGTGGACTGCTTCCAATTGTTGTGTCTAATTGAATGTGTAATAGAATGACCTTATAAAGATGTGAAAGTGCCATAGTGTTGAATAATTGAGTGTTTTAAATAGGTCATGTTGCATACTATGAAATATGTTGAGTGTATGAATGATTGAGGGTGACAATTGGCTGGGAAAATAGCCTATAAATGGTCCACAAAGGTAGACACACGGGCATGTGTCTAGGCCATGTGTGACATACGGTCTGCCCCACAGGCGTGTTGAATGGCCGTGTGTCCCCTCCACCTAAATTTTTGCAAGTCAATATGCCCAGTAGTAAACACACAGGCTAAGACACGGGCATGTGTCTTGGCTGTGTGAAAGATATGGCCTACCCATATGGGTGTGTACCCAGGCCGTGTGAAGTCTACACCATTTTACGAAAAATTCATTTATTTTTAATTGACCACATGGTCTGGCCACACGGGCGTGTGATACGGCCGTGTGACCCTAAATTGGTGCTGACGTCATAGTCAGAGAGTTACACAGCCGGAAGAGACGGGTGTGTCAAGAGTACACGGGTGTGTTACCTGTCACACACGGGTGTATGGCTATATATTAGGGAAAATTTCCCAAACTTTTCTAAAATTATCAGTTTAGTACCGAATCTTTGCCGAAGGCTATTTTAGGCCTTGTAAACCCGTAACAGGGACAAACTGTGTACCTATGAATGAAGTGTTTCGAAGAGAAAAATTTTATAGCCCGCTCTTTGTATGAATGACTGTGTATGTGTTCGGTAATGCCTCATATCCTATCCCAGCCTCAGGTACGGGTAAGGGGTGTTACATTTAGTGGTATTAGAGCTATGGTTTACTTAGTTCTCAGACTACGTAGCATGTATTTGAGTCTAGCTATACATGCCATACATATATTATGATAGTGTGACGACTCTTGAGAAATTTTAAAATGTGTTTTCATATAGCAAATGGATCCTGACAGAGTAATGGCTGATGATGTAGAAAGTAATGCGCCTGCTCTCGCTAAAGGGGCAGTGCCTTCCTAAAGTAGACCTGAAACTATCAGCAGAGGAGAAGGAGGCAGAGAAGCCTAACTCCACATGATGAATGCATTGTATATGGTGTTCTTTCAAATGAACCCGAACGTCTAATCTCCCCCACCTCCTCCAAATCCTCGACCTGCACCCAGATGCCTCAAGGTGTAGATTTTATGAGATTTTCTAGAACACCAGTTAATAAAATTCGAAAGCAAGGTGCTGAGGAATTTAGGGCAAATGCCAATGATGTCCTTGAGAAAGCAGAGTTCTATTTAGAGAACTTGATACGGGTATTTGATGAATTATCCTGTACACCCGAGCAATGCTTAAAATGTGCCATATATTTGTTGAAAGATGCAGCGTATCACTGGTGGAGAACGCTGATATCTGTGGTACCACCAGAGAGGGTTACTTGGGAATTCTTTTAAGAGGAATTCCACAAGAAATACATTAGTGAACAGTTCATCGATCAGAAGCGTAAGGAATTTCTGGATTTGAAACATGGTCGTGTGACAATTAATGAATATGAGAGAGAATTTTTCAGACTCAGTAAGTATGCTCGAGAGTGTGTATCTTTCGAGGCTAAGATATGCAGAAGATTTGAAGATTGACTTAATGAAGACATTAAGACATTAGTGGGTATTCTTGAGTTGAAAGAATTTGTGGTACTCGTTGGTCGGGCTTGTGAAGCCGAAGAATTGGTCAAAGAAAAGAAGAAAGCTGAGTCTAAGGCTAGAGACACAAGAAAGAGATATTTGAGTAAGTTGTCGCCATCTCAGTCTAAGAAATCTAGAGAGATGCACTCCCATTCACATGTATCAGTTGGACATTCATACGGGAACCGTAGAAAGCAGAATTTCAGGTTTAGATCTCAGGCTACATCTGTGGCAAGTGTGGGTAATGCTAAACCTTTCAAACTTGAGTGCCAACAATGCAGTAGATGTCATTTTGGCACCTGTGGGGTGAGTGAAGGATCTTGTTTCAAGTGTGTTGCTCAAGACGACTATATTAAGGTCTGCCGCGAGATGGTAGAGAAAGAAAGATTTTAAAACGTAAGGTCGAGTGGTACATCTTCTAGGGGAAGACCCTCGATAAATGCCAGGATTGGGTCCGATAGTAAGAGTGCGACACGGGATACATTAGTGAGGTCTGCAGCTAGAGCTCCGGCTAGAGCCTACGCCATACGCGTACGTGAAGATGCAACTTCTCCTGATGTGATCATTGGTAATTTTTCTCTCTATGATACTACTGTTATTTCTTTGATAGACCCTGGCTCTACTCATTCATATGTGTGTGTAAAATTGGTATCTAGCATGAATATGCTTGTCAACTCCATAGAATTTATTATTAAGGTGTCAAACCCATTAGGAAAGCATACGATAGTTGATTAAGGATGTACGGAATGCCCTTTGATGGATAGAGGTCATTGTTTTTAGGTTCACTTAATGTTGTTACTGTTTGTATGGATTTGTTGACACTACATGATACTATAGTGAATTGTAAACAGGAAGTTATTGAATTGAAATGTGAAAACAGTGAGAATCTTTGGGTTGAATCAGAGGATGAAGATAAGTCGCCAATGGTAATTTCTTCAATGACTGCTCAGAAATGTATGAGAAAAGGGTATGATGCTTATTTGGCATACATATTGAATACAAAGGGATCCGAATTGAAAATTAATTCAATACTAGTTTTTTATGAGTATGCGGATGCATTTCCAGAGGAATTGCCAGGTTTGCCTCCAATTAGAGAAGTTGACCTTGGCATCGAATTAATGCCAAAGACGACACCTATTTCTATTGCTCCATACAAGATGGCCCCGACTGAGCTGAAAGAATTAAAGTCACAGTTGCAAGAGTTGACTAAGAAAGGTGTTGCGAGACCAAGTTTTTCACCATGGGGTGCGCTTGTGTTATTTGTGAAATAGAAGGATGGTTGATAAACCATAAATTATAAATATTTTTACCCCATTTTTAATGCATCTTATGGATGATTTCTCATTAGGATTGGTGAATTCGATGCTCCTAATGCTTTGTTTCATATTTTTATACTTAGGAGAGCATAGGAGAGCGAAAGAAACAAGAAACGGGACAAAAATAGAGAAAATGGGCCAAAGTACGAAATTAACACGGCTTGGACCTCCTCACGCGGGCAGACCACATGACCGTGTCAATTTGGCAGGCTCGAGCACAGCCTGAAGTAATCAAACACGGGCGTGTGCCATGGGAGTGTCCCTACCGAGCCCAAGTTGAGTCCAATTCGAAAAAGGCTGATTTTGAGGGCTTCTAGGCATTCCAAAGCCTATAAATACACCCTAGAGAAGGAAGAAAAGGGACACATGGAATAGGGAGTAAGGAATTACTCCAAGGAAGCTGATTGATCCATCTCAGAAGCGAGATTCATCATCAAGACTAAAGATTTCTCTTCAATTTCCCTTCAGGAGTTTTGGGTTTTGTTTATGTTTTGTATTCTTTATTCTTCTGAGATGTTTTCTTATTTAGTTATGAACTAAAACTCCTAAATACCTAAGGGGAATGAAACCTAAGACTAATCTTGTTATTATTTTCTGAATCGTATGATAAATATTTAACTTGTTCTTAATTATGTGTTCTTAATTCTTGTTTTGATGTCCCAAGATACTAATTCAAGACATGCTCTTATTCAGAGGAGGAATAGACCCTGTCTAAGAGTACATTTGTCATAATTAAGCGGAGTTGATTGCGCACCTAGACATAGGGTGACAAGATTTTGCCGGATGAGGGTGAAACATAATAAGGGGATCCATAGATCGAGTTAATGCAACCCTAGAATAGGTAAAAGGGCATTACCGGACTTGAAACTCATATCAGAACAGTAAATTTTTTTTTTGAAACATTCCTTTAGATAAGTACTAAAAACAGTCAGGGATACAATTTAAACTTCTATAAGTACACATTCAAAAGATGCCATTTTCGCATGGCTTATATACATTAACCAAAATATTCTTCGGCCACTGGTCTATTCTATACATGCCATAAAATAATTCTAAACATAACAGTAACAAGCAGTGGATAGTGATAGTGTGACTAGTTGCTGACGATCCCCGAGCCTGTAGCTTCGAAATGAGATCTATAAAATAGAGAAAACAAAGTAAACGGAGTAAGCATTACAATGCTTAGTAAGTTTTAAGCAGTGTCAACAGATAACAATCAAATTATAACATAGTTGTTCGCATTTTTATTTCACTCTTCCTTCGGGCATACCATCCCTTTACCGAATATGCACATCTCATCATATACAATAGGCAGATAAACTTTCACATAAAAGTGAGCTCATGTGACATAGATATATTGTATAATTTCACATAACCTCTCACACTGATCCGATGTCACATAATCATAGGAATAGTCTCATAGATTGCTCTCGTATGCATCACATAACTACCTTATGATTTAGTTCAAATCAAGCTCACATATAAACTTGGAGTACATACCTGTTTAACCTTTCGCATTGAATATATTTATAAGCAATTCTTATTACGAAGTCTTATAGCTTTAACCTCTACTCGGATTATCGGCGAGACCTTTAGCTCAGATGAAATCTCCACACGAAGTTATCGGGTCTTACCCGGACAAAATCTCCACACGTAGTCATCGGGTCTTACCTGGACATAATCTCCACACGTAGCCATCGAGTCTTACCCGGAATATATTTCCAAGTTTCATGTACATTTAATCACATGTTACAACATTCACATCGACTGTCATATTTGTAATTCATTCGCCTCATCAAATATCTAATAATACACACCTTTCACATTTGGTCATTCGGCCACAATATACACACATCGCCTACATATTTCACACTAGCCATTCGGCTTTACCACATATACATATCTCATATATATATATTTCACATTGACCATTCGACTTTACCACATATGCATATCTCATACATATTTCACATTAGCCATTCGACTTTACAACATATACATATCTCATATATATATTTCACATTAACCATTCAGCTTTACCACATATACATATCTCATACATATTTCACATTAGCCATTCGGCTTTACCACATATACATATCTCATACATATTTCACATTAGCCATTCGGCTTTACCACATGATTCATTAATCGTTAATATATATATATACAGCATTAACAACTTCACTTAAGCTTAAGTATAAAATTTGGTCTTACCAAATTTTGCACATTTTACCAAAATAATAACTACCAATTTTACACGTAAGTGCCGAATCAAATCATACCATAGTTACAATATCACTTGACTAATGAAATATCCAAAATATCAATCTATCATATACCAAATTCATAAACCACATATAAGGCACATTTTAAACTCAAGCATGTAACTTAACAACTTAACCATTAGTTGCCTAACCACAAACAAAACATATCATAGGCATGTAAAAACATATTTTACCAGTTGATAGCCAAATATAAATATACAACCCTTTACCATTTCCAAAATACATATGCATGGCCAACCTTTTAACCATATATTCGGTCATAAAATTTATTCTTTAATAATTCAACCAATTTCACAATTTAAATCAAAACTAATTGCATCATTTATAACCGTACCTAAATGAACATCAAATAGTATACAAAACATATTCATACGTTAATATCTCAAACCTTACCTTAACAACCAATATGCAAGATATCACATATTCGTAACTTAGCTTATGAAAGCATATGTATTATATCATAAACACATCTTTTACCAATTACCTCACTTAAGCCAAATTTTATAATCAACCACAAAAAAATATACCACAAATCATACTTCCAAAATGAGCTACTTCCATGGCCGATTATATTTCATCATTAACATATCTCATTTTCGAATCATATAATGAACATCACAAACACATCACCAAAACACAAATCATACCTATCATATAACAAGCATAACAAAATAAACCAACCATGTCAAATATAACCATAATTTGATCAAACCTTGAAACCGAACTTAACAAAATAAACAAGCCATTGAATGATTAGAACTTGAACTAACCACCTTCTTTATACATAATTTTCCAAGAATTTCAAGGTACTTACCTCTTCCAAACCTCCTCCAAGCCGAACATGAAGCAAGAGAACTCCTCTCTTCTTCCTTTGATTTTTCGGTCAAGAAGAACAAAAAGGATGAAGCCTTTTTCTTTTTTTCCTTCTAGGTACGGCAAAAGGGGGGGAGCAAGGATGAAACAACTTTGGTTTCTCCTCCCACTCCCCTCATATTTTATTGTTCTTCCCACAACTTGTTATCACAAATTGTTTTAATATGTTTTACCCATCCTATTTTGTCTATCCTCAATGTCATGGCCGGCCACTACTAATTAAGTGGGGGAATTGACATGCAAGTCCACCCTTTTGATTTCATGCACTAATTGATCCTTATAGATTAACCTATCACATTTCAAAAGTGTCACACATAAGTCCTATTAATTAAATTCACATGCAATTAACAAAATTCAAATATGAAATTTTCACACATGCATATTTACATATAATAAGCATCAAATATGACGGTTAATTATTTTATGACTCGATTTTGTGGTCCCGAAACCACTTCCCGACTAGGGTCACATTAGGGGTGTCACAACTCTTCCCCCCTTTAGGGATTTTCGTCCTCGAAAATCTTACCGGCAAATAGGATAGGGTAACTTTCTCTCGTTGAGTTCTCTAGATCCACCTAGTTTCCTCAACTCCGAACTCACGCTTCAGTGCTTTAACTAAACAAACTTTCTTAGTTTGATCATAATAATTCACAGAGATCCACAAAATTGACACTTACTCACTTACTTTTCATTTCGGTAATAACACACATAGGTATAACACAATTTACTCATCGGTCTGAACCCACTAGGTATAGGCTCGAACCCCACACACAGGTTCTAGCCTACTTAACCCAAAGTCCGAATAGACTCGATAGCCATCAACTATTTAGGCTATTAGCCTATTATACACTTCACCGGTCCCAAATCTACTAGGCACAAGGCCTGAATAACTCAAATATCCAAAATTATCACCATTCATCAGAAATTCTTACCAACTTTCAATTGTCGAAACTTAGTCAAAATAATTTCTTGAACATGATTAACAAAATAGTGTTTATTCACAATAGCACATATAACTGCATATACCGAGAATCTCATATTCGTAATGTATATATATATCACGTACCTTGTCAATTTAATGTCTCAAACTTATTTCATTACCAATTTAGAACAATGTTGTATAATCTCCGACTCTAATTAGTTCACCAGTGTTTAGTCCGTTTAACGAATTTTCTCTTTAGGTCTTACTTACTATTACAAATCAATGCCATCGTCTCACACGAGGTCATACATGAAACACACTTCGCATACATAGTGCCCACTGACTGATTTCGCACACATAGCGCTCGATTAAAGAACTCGCACACATAGTGCCTCAATTACCAATCTCGCACACATAGTGCTCAGTTGAAGAACTCGCACTCTCAGTGCCTCTAATCATTTGCACACATAGTGCCCCTATTCATTTGTTGTTACACATTGAAATGACTTAACCAAGTCTATAAACATCATGTACATACACTTTTAAACATATCCTTACATTTAAATTTGAATTCGTATAGTAATGAACACTTAAACTTTGCTCAAATTATCGGCACGAAGCCTACTAGGCACGAAGGCCCGAATACACATCACCAGCATGATTGCTCTTCGGGACCTAGCCCGGCTATAACACCAGCGCGAATGCTCTTCGGGACTTAACCCTGATATAACTCTAGCACAAATGCTCTTTGAGACTTAGCCCGGATATAACACCAGTACAAATGCTCTTCGGGACTTAGCCCGGATACATCACCATCACGAATGCTCTTCGGGACTTAGCCCAGATATAACACTAGCACGAATGCTCTTCGGGACTTAGCCCGGATATAACACTAGCACGAATGCTCTTCGGGACTTAGCCCGGATATAACACTAGCACGAATGCTCTTCGGGACTTAGCCCGGATATATCACTAGCACGAATGCTCTTCGGGACTTAGCCCGGATATATATAACTCTCGATTCTCATGTATATATATATATAACAATGCACATTAGTATATCATTTACATTACTTGAATACAAACACAACATGCTTATCGACCATTCATCTTTCAGTTCCATAGCCACATACAAAGATCACATTTATAGTCATAACCCTCTTTCAAAATTGCATCACTTATACCCTTATAATTCAATCCAAATCAAAATTCAAATACAAGTACATGATACATACCTGATCAACTTAATAATTTAAGCATATCCAAGTGAAGTTATATCGCAAATTCTCATAGTCAGAAGCTTGCTACAGCTCGATCGGGATCAAGATTCATTACAATACAACAAACACATTTTAATAGTCAAAAATCATCACACTATCACTTTATCACTTTATGGCATGTATAAATAGACTCACGAGTGCTACGTTAGTCCTAAAATCGACTAAACCGTAGCTCTGATACCAATAAAATGTAACACCCCAATCCCGTATCCGTCGCCGGAATAGGTAAAGGGGCATTACCGGACTTGAAACTCATATCAGAACAGTAAATTTTTTTTTGAAACATTCCTTTAGATAAGTACTAAAGACAGTCAGGGATACAATTTAAACTTCTATAAGTTCACATTCAAAAGATGTCATTTTCGCATGGCTTATATACATTAACCAAAATATTCTTCGGCCACTGGTCTATTCTATACATGCCATAAAATAATTTTAAACATAACAGTAACAAGCAGTGGATAGTGATAGTGTGACTAGTTACTGACGATCCCCGAGCCTGTAGCTTCGAAATGAGATCTATAAAACAGAGAAAACAAAGTAAACGGAGTAAGCATTACAATGCTTAGTAAGTTTTAAGCAGTGTCAACAGATAACAATCAAATTATAACATAGTTGTTCATATTTTTATTTCACTCTTCCTTCGGGCATACCATCCCTTTACCGAATATGCACATCTCATCATATACAATAGGCAGATAAACTTTCACATAAAAGTGAGCCCATGTGACATAGATATATTATATAATTTCACATAACCTCTCACACTGATCCGATGTCACATAATCATAGGAATAGTCTCATAGATTGTTCTCGTATGCATCACATAACTACCTTATGATTTACTTCAAATCAAGCTCACATATAAACTTGGAGTACATACCTGTTTAACCTTTCGCATTGAATATATTTATAAGCAATTCTTATTACGAAGTCTTATAGCTTTAACCTCTACTCGGATTATCGGCGAGACCTTTAGCTCAGATGAAATCTCCACACGAAGTTATCGGGTCTTACCCGGACAAAATCTCCACACGTAGTCATCGGGTCTTACCCGGACATAATCTCCACACGTAGTCATCGGGTCTTACCCGGAATATATTTCCAAGTTTCATGTACATTTAATCACATGTTACAACATTCACATCGACTGTCATATTTGTAATTCATTCGCCTCATCAAATATCTAATAATACACACCTTTCACATTTAGTCATTCGGCCACAATATACACACATCGCCTACATATTTCACACTAGTCATTTGGCTTTACCACATATACATATCTCATATATATATATTTCACATTGACCATTCGGCTTTACCACATATGCATATCTCATACATATTTCACATTAGCCATTCGGCTTTACCACATATACATATCTCATATATATATTTCACATTAACCATTCAGCTTTACCACATATACATATCTCATACATATTTCACATTAGCCATTCGACTTTACCACATATACATATCTCATACATATTTCACATTAGCCATTCGGCTTTACCACATATACGTATCTCATACATATTTCACATTAGCCATTCGGCTTTACCACATATACATATCTCATACATATTTCACATTAGCCATTCGGCTTTACCACATATACATATCTCATACATATTTCACATTAGCCATTCGGCTTTACCACATGATTCATTAATCGTTAATATATATATATACAACATTAACAACTTCACTTAAGCTTAAGTATAAAATTTGGTCTTACCAAATTTTGCACATTTTACCAAAATAATAACTACCAATTTTACACATAAGTGCCGAATCAAATCAAACCATAGTTACAATATCACTTGACTAATGAAATATCCAAAATATCAATCTATCATTTACCAAACTCATAAACCACATATAAGGCACATTTTAAACTCAAGCATGTAACTTAACAACTTAACCATTAGTTGCCTAACCACAAACAAAACATATCATAGGCATGTAAAAACATATTTTACCAGTTGATAGCCAAATATAAATATACAACCCTTTACCATTTCCAAAATACATATGCATGGCCAACCTTTTAACCATATATTCGGTCATAAAATTTATTCTTTAATAATTCAACCAATTTCACAATTTAAATCAAAACTAATTGCATCATTTATAACCGTACCTAAATGAACATCAAATAGTATACAAAACATATTCATACGTTAATATCTCAAACCTTACCTTAACAACCAATATGCAAGATATCACATATTCGTAACTTAGCTTATGAAAGCATATGTATTATATCATAAACACATCTTTTACCAATTACCTCACTTAAGCCAAATTTTATAATCAACCACAAAAAAATATACCACAAATCATACTTCCAAAATGAGCTACTTCCATGGCCGATTATATTTCATCATTAACATATCTCATTTTCGAATCATATAATGAACATCACAAACACATCATCAAAACACAAATCATACCTATCATATAACAAGCATAACAAAATAAACCAACCATGTTAAATATAATCATAATTTGATCAAACCTTGAAACTGAACTTAACAAAATAAACAAGCCATTGAATGATTAGAACTTGAACTAACCACCTTCTTTATACATAATTTTCCAAGAATTTCAAGGTACTTACCTCTTCCAAACCTCCTCCAAGCCGAACATGAAGCAAGAGAACTCCTCTCTTCTTCCTTTGATTTTTCGGTCAAGAAGAACAAAGAGGATGAAGCCTTTTTCTTTTTTTTTTCTTCTAGGTACGGTAAAAGGGGGAGCAAGGATGAAACAACTTTGGTTTCTCCTCCCACTCCCCTCATATTTTATTGTTCTTCCCACAACATGTTATCACAAATTGTTTATAATATGTTTTACCCATCCCATTTTGTCTATCCTCAATGTCATGGCCGGCCACTACTAATTAAGTGGGGGAATTGACATGCAAGTCCACCCTTTTGATTTCACGCACTAATTGATCCTTATAGATTAACCTATCACATTTCAAAAGTGTCACACATAAGTCCTATTAACTAAATTCACATGCAATTAACAAAATTCAAATATGAAATTTTCACACATGCATATATACATATAATAAGCATCAAATATGACGGTTAATTATTTTTATGACTCGGTTTTGTGGTCTCGAAACCACTTCCCGACTAGGGTCACATTAGGGGTGTCACAAATTAAGTACTTGGAAATAAGGAATGACTTAATGACTTAAGATGACTATGGACACAAATGTGTAATTTGAGGTTATGGTAACAAATTTGATTATGCATGAAATAGGTGTGGAATGCTTCCAATTGTTGTGTCTAATTGAATGTGTAATAGAATGACCTTATGAAGATGTGAAAGTGCCATGGTGTTGAATAATCGAGTGTTT
Organism: Gossypium hirsutum; assembly: GCF_007990345.1. NCBI lineage: Eukaryota > Viridiplantae > Streptophyta > Magnoliopsida > Malvales > Malvaceae > Gossypium > Gossypium hirsutum. The sequence goes on along the minus strand of NC_053431.1, from coordinate 36,715,979 downwards.
TAAATAGGTTATGTTGCATGCTATGAAATATATTGAGTGTATGAATGATTGAGGGTGAAAATTGGCTTAGAAAATAGCCTATAAATGGTCCACAAGGGTAGACACAGGGCATGTATCTAGACTGTGTGTGACACACGGGAATGTATCTAGGCCGTGTGTGACACACGGGCATGTACGCTCTGCCCCACGGGCGTGTTGAATGGCCATGTGTTCCTTGCACCTAAATTTTTGCAAGTCAATATGCTCAGTAGAAAACACACGGGGGTGTGTCTTGGCCGTGTGAGAGACACGAGCTACCCACATTGGCGTGTACTCTGGCCGTGTGAAGTCTGAACCATTTTTTGAAAAATTCATTTATTTTTAATTGCCACATGGTCTGGCCACACGGGCATGTGATACGGCCGTGTGACCCTAAATTGGTGCTAACATCATTGTCAGAGAGTTATGCGATCGAAAGACACGACTATGTCAAGAGTACACGAGCGTGTCCCCTGTCTCACACGGGCGTGTGGCTATGTATTAGGAAAAATTCCCAAACTTTTCTAAAATTCTCGATTTAGTGCTGAATCTTTTTCGAAGGCTATTTTGGGCATCATAGGCCCGTAACAGGGACAAATCGTGTACGTATGGTTGAAGTGTTTTGAAGAGAAAAATTTTATTGCCAGATTTTTGCATGAACGACTGTGTATGGTTCGGTAACGCCTTGTATCTTATCCTGGCCTTGGGTACGGTTAAGAGGTGTAACACGGCCTAGGTATACACCCATGTCCTATGGTTGTGTCCTCCACACGGCTGAGACACACGGCCGTGTCTCTGCCTATGTTTTTACCACTGGGCAATCTATTTTGCATAATTAGGGTGCAAGGGACACATGGCCAGATCACATGCCCATGGAACAAACCGTGTGTCACACACGGCCAAGGCACATGCCCGAGTGTCTAACCGTGTGGTCAATTTGTAGGCTATTTTCCAAGCCAATTGCCACCCTTAAACACTCACATACTTACACCCACCTCATGGCATGCAACATGGCACATTTGATTACTCAAGCATTCACGTTCATGTTTAAAATGTGACTTAGTAATATCAACATATCACCCATTCAAACTATCATACTTTCATATGGCATTCCACACCAATTTCTTATTTACCTATCATCTCTACTAGCCTAATTTCAAGTTACCCACTTGCATCACCTTTGTTGGCATACACATTAATCATATTTCAAACACCAAACATAAATGCCATCCATCACACTTATTATCCATAAGTAACCATAACCATATTAAAGCATTAGCACATTTGCATTCATGCACTAATAATGAGGGTTACAACCTAAAAAATCAATATGAGCCACCTCTTATGGCCATATACAAAATAATCATAATACTTTTAAGAGCCAACTCATTTGGCTAATCAATATGACACATAAAAAAGACCAAGTCGTTATACATGCCATACTAAAAATGATAAGACTAGCTATACCCAAATATTCAATTGATAGTGTGAATGAGTCTCCGACTTCTTCCGATTCCCGAGCTAATTTGGCGGTGCTATAAGAAAAGGAAAGGAAAGGGGGTAAGCTTTAAATCTTAGTAAGTTAACATACAGATAAAATACAAATTAAATAAATATTAATCATACATTTACGACAATGAACATAATCTTGCATTTTATCAAATTCTCTTAGACTCATTCTTCATATATATATAAAAAATATATATTCTTACCACAAGTTCATCATATCTTATGTCATTCTCATGAGTTCGATGTACATACCTGTGCCACTTGCACATAATAACTTACTTTCTCGTCTTTAACATGTTCGTCAAGATTACTCATGAATTTCCTTTAGAACTGCCCATTGAACACTTGGAATACTATCAAATACATCGGAATCTCGCACCTAAGTGCCTCATATGTAGCCAATGCTACCTTATATTGCATATCACATGTTGCTCACTTTCGAGCTACTCACGTGTAATATCCTGAATTAGGGCCTAATCGGAATAGTGGTTTCGTGACCACAAATTTGAGATAGAAATAATTATTTTATAATTATTTTGAGGTTTATGATATGAATGCATAATTGTGTGAAGATTTCGTGAAGAAATTTTGGGCATAACGAGTTTAATTTAAAGTTAGGGACTAAATTGAATAAGTTGCAAAATTTGCATTCTAGAAGTTTTTAGTATGAAATTACTTTGAAATATTAATTAGGAGGTCTTAAATAGTAATTTTACCAATTTTAAGTTCATGGACAAAATTAGGATATGGAAGGAATTTTTGGAAAGTTTAGTAGTAAGGGTATTTTGGTCATTTAGTTATTAAAATGAATTAAAAACAAAATTAAAAGCCAATTTTTGTCCATCTTCTTCATTAGGCCGAAATTTCAAGGGTTCTCCATAGCTAGGGTTTGTTTCAAGCTTCCAAGCTCTATAGTAAGTGATTCCAAGCCCCGTTTTTAATGATTTTTACGTTTTTGAGATCCCGATAACTCGATAAAGCTTATGTTAGCAATAATTTAACCTAGGGTTTATATTTGGAAAAATACCCATAGGTAAAATTTGTGTATTTTGATGTTTTATGATAGAATATGAAGTTTTAAATTAAGTTAGACAACTTGTACTACTCGATTTTAAGCAAAAACGAGTAAAAGGGCTTAATCGGTAAAAATACCTAATAGTCACAAGTACATGTTAGAGTGAGAATTTGATGTTGCCATAGAAGAGAAAAGTGATCAGCATGTTGTAAAACATAAGAATAAGGAATAAATTTTAATCCTGAGCCTAGGGGAAAAAATGTAAATATGCAAAAGTTTAGGGGTAAAATTGTAATTTTGCCAAAATTTGAGTTAAGGATTAATTTGATAATGTGAGTATTAAATAAGCTAAATGTGTTATTTTAGATCAAGAAAGACGTGGAATCGACCTCAATCGAGGAAAAGAAAAGATTGTGGACTAAATTGCAAAATCTTTGTATTTTGGTACCAAGGTAAGTTCATGTGTAAATAATGTGGCATAATGGTTATTTTTAAGTTATTGATGTTAATTATATGTTATGCTGAATTTTATTATGAAATGTATGCTTTGTGGTTAATTTCAAATAATATGTAAATTATGTGAACTACTTGTTAAATATAATTATTACCGAGTATTGATTTCGGCATTCTACGGAAGATGGCAAGGATAAGTGTTCGAGAAAAATCCCGTTTGAACCTTAGGAATAGATTAGGATACAAGTGACATGTCACTAGGATGGTTGAGCATCCGAACTCGTTGAGTTGAGTCCGAGTTCACTTATGGATGCGAATGTCCGAACTCGTTGAGTTGAGTCCGAGTTCGTGAGATGTAACTAGGCATCCGAGCTCGTTGAGTTGAGTCCGAGTTCACTTATGGGCGGGTTACATGATTGCTTGATTTCATATATGGCACTTATGTGCAAGTTATCCATGTATCCGAATTATATTCCGATGTGTTCAACGTGTAAAGCTCTACTCAAATGGAGGAATATTTGAGATGTAAAGAGACATATTGGTAAGTGATGTGAAATGGATATTTTGAACAGGTATGTATTTAACCCTCGGGTTGAGTATTGATACAACCACGATAAGGTAATAAGATGATGAAAAATGATTAGAAATGTGACATGTGTTTTAGTGATGTATGCTAATGTTGATTGGTATAACTGTTTGTTATGTTACTTATTATTTGCATATGAACTTACTAAGCATTTATGCTTACTCCCTCCTTCTTACTCATTGTAGTTTTGGACAAGCCAGCTCAGGAGTCGGGATAGGTCGAAGGCTCAGTCACACTATCTGGAAGACTTTTGGTAAAGGCTTGTAAATTTAAGTATGGCATGTATAGCAATATACCTATTTTGTGTAAATGATCTTATGGTATGGTGATGGAATGGTTGAGGAAATGCTTGATAATGATAAATTATGAAAATGGTTAGTTTAGATTATGTTTGATGTTAAGGAAAATTAATAAGATACTTAGTGTATAAAAACTCATCAAAAGGGATGAAATTTGCCATAAACAGGATACTGCAGCAAAACTAACGCGAGTTTGAAAATTTACTAAAAATCATAGAAATTGAATTTGGTGATGGACTACATATAAAATTTAAGCTTATTATGTCTATTTTCACATGAAACAAATGAAACAAGAAAAGGAATTATATGTTAGAAGATATTAGAATTTTAGTGAAACAGGGTCATAGCAGTTTCTGAATCCCCTGTTCCAACTTTAGAAATTCACCATAAATTGTAAAGATATAATTAGGTAGTGTATTTTATATACTCAGAATCCTTATTTAGTCTAGTTTCAGGAGAAATAAACCTAATATTCATATTAATTTTGTACAGAGAGAAATGTGGTTTGTAGTAAACAGAGGTTAGACCAGTCAAGTCCTGAAACAGGGGTAACTTTAACTAATAAACTGTAATAATTGGCCCAACCAAAAATTCTAGAAAAAAATTAGTAGATATTTATATGAGTCTAGATTTAGGGAAAATTTACAGATCTTAATTTTGAGTTTTGAACTCGAGATATGATTTTTCTTGTGACTGTGATGCAAGTAGCTTAAAAGCTGTGAATGTAGAAACAAATAATCCAAAGTTCTAAAAATGTTAAACTAAGCTTAGTAACACCTCATATTCGACTCCGGCGATGGTCTCGGGCGTGGGGGCGTTACATTTAGTGGTATCAGAGCAGGTTTAGTCGGTTCTCGGACTACGTGTTGTATGTACAGATTTTGCTATACATGTCATATGTATAAATTGTGATAGTGTGACGACTTCTGACCTTTTTAAATGATTTTTTTATAGTAAATGGATCCCGATCAAGCTGTGGCAGATGAAGTAGAGAGTAATGCGCCAGCTCCGGCTGAAGGAGCAGCGCCGACTGAAAATCCACCTCCTATTGTTGGTCAGGGAGGAGGAGAAAGGGATCGAGAAGCCTTTCTCCAAATGATGAGTGCATGGTACACTGAGTTCGTTCGTACGAACCCAAATGTACGACCTCCCCCATGTGACAGCCCAAAATTGACCCTAGTCGGGAAGTGGTTTCGGGACCGCTAAACCGAGTCACCGAAATGTTTGAATGTGATATTTATTGTCTAGAATATGTAATTATGAATGTATGAAAATTTCAAGCTTCGATTTAGTCGATTGCATGTGAATTTAGTCAATAGGACTTATGTGCGACATTTTTGAAATGTGATAGGTCGAAGCATAAGGACCTATTAGAGCATGAAATAAAAAGGGGGGGACTTGCATGTCAAATTCCCCCCTAACTAGTAGTGGCCGGCCATGACAAGCATGGTAGACCAAGTGTGATGGGCAAGACATGTCATAGACATGTTGTGTTGGTGCATCATGGGTGGAAAAAAATAAAATAAGGAGCATGGGCATAAAATAATGAAAGGGAATGTGATGAAAAAAAAAGAAGTGTGTAGTTGTTCCCCCCCATTGTCGTGAGTTAAAGAAAAGAAAAGAGAAAATTTTGTTCATCCTTTTTCATCTTCATTTGGCCGAAAATTCAAAGGAAGGAGGAAGGAGTTCTTGCTTCATGTTTGGTTTGGAAGAGGATTAGGAGGAGGTTTGGCCATACTTGTATCTAGATCAAGGTATGTTTGAGGTTGTGCCATGAGATTCATGCATGTTTCTAGTTGCTAGCTTGAGTTCTAATTATCCCATGGTTCAAATCTTTGCTATGTCATGGGGATGATATTCGGCCTAGGTAGATTTTGTGTTAATGCCATTGCATGCTAAATATGAAGCTTGTTAATGATGCATGTGATGGTGGATTGATGATTCTTGAATCTTCTTTTTAGCATTTTTGAGTGAGCACCTATGTGCATTGGTTGCTAGATGGAGAAGAATCGGCTAGCAAGTTGTGTGCTAAGGCCGAATATAATTTTTGTATATTAATGAGTAATGCATGTGTTAAATTGATGGAAAGGGAGAGGATGCTTTACTAGTGTATATATGTGTGTATTAGCCAAGTTTTGAACTTGAAACAAAAGGGTGTTTAGTCAATACAAGTGACCATACTTGTAGAATGTATTAAGTGTTGAAATCGGCCCAACATAGACATGCATATTCGGCCATAAGAAGGAGATTGGTGTTGCATGTATTCGGTTAGAGGCAAGCATATTGATGCTTTTGTCTTGGCATAGAAAATTCGGCCAAGGGGGAAAAATTAGCTAAAATGTTGAGTTTGATTCATGGTTCCGTACATATGTGACTTTAATGTCTAATGTATAAAAATGGGCTAAGTGCCTTGTGTTCCTCTTTCCGATGCTCAAATGATTAAATCAATTTATTTGTTTAATTAAGCTCAAGAGCAAAGGGGAACTAAATCCGATAAAGGGAAGGAAAAAGTGGTCGAATAGCTATCGGAATCGTTCGACAACACCCGAGGTAAGTTCTTGAGTAAAAGAGCTTAAATTATGATTTGATTAGATCATGTTTTAAGCAAACCAAAATCATGCTCTTTGTGTGGCTATTGAGCCGAAATTGCAAGAATGATAAATGTCTTGTGTTTGAGTTTTACTAACGAAAACGAAATACGAATGTGCCATGATTTATTGTTAAATGTGCATGGTTATTTGAATGATGTCCGGGCTAAGTCCCGAAGGCTTTGTGCTAAGTGACCATATCCGGACTAAGATCCGAAGGCATTTGTGTGAGATACTAATTCCGGGCTAAGCTCGAAGGCATTTGTGCGAGTTACTAAATACGGGTTAAGTCCCGAAGGCAATTGTGCGAGTTACTATAACCGGGCTATGTCCCAAAGGCATTTGAACGAGTAGCTATATCCGGTTAAATTCCGAAGGTACGTGATTTGGGAATGAATGATCTTGCTGTAAAAATTTCAGTAAATACTCTAGAAACATCCCAACATTGAGGTATGTTTCGTATGTGCTTGAATTTAGTTGAGCCCTTACAAATAAGTATTCGCTCAGTTGATAAATGAGCTACCGGCCTTTGGCTAAGTTGATCTTTTGTGTATGTACATAAGGGTTGGTAATGTGAAGCAAGTATGATATTGAAAAATTGTGCATATGAAATTATCCGTTTAGCTACATGAATGCTATACTTTTGTTGTGCTGGAATTCCTTGCTCAAAACTTACTAAGCATAAATTGCTTACTCCGTTTCTTTGATCCTCTGTTTTATAGATTTTGGTTCTCCAGCTATCGGACTCGGGATTTTGAAGTCGAAGTCGCCCACACTATCAAAGCCCCCCTTTTGGTACAAATTTGGTTGAACTTCGAAATGGCATGTATAGGACTACCCGTTTGTTGTGGGTCATGGACCCTTTGGACTTGTATAATTTTGGATAGCCATGCGAAAATGGCTTATATGTGTTTGAGTATAATGTTATAATCATTTGGTGTGGATATGCTTGACAAGGATTGGCCATGGGAATGGTTAATCACTATCATAAATTGTGCTATTTATGCAAAAAGGGCTAGTTGAATCATGGAAACCATGAAATAGGTAAAGTCTACCTTAAAGGCAGATGCTGACAGCAGCAGTGATGTAGATTTGGAAATTCACTAAAAATAGTAGGAATGGAATTAAATAGTGAATAAATTATGTAAACGAACCTTGATGAATCTATTTTCATAGGAAAGTAACGAAACAATCATACGGACAGTATGTTAAGAGATATTCAGGTTCTCGTGAGACAGGGCCAGAACGGTTTCTGGATTTCCTGTTCCGATTTTGGAAATTCATTATAAATTAACCAGAGACAATTAGGAGTCAAGCCATATATTTATAGATTCCTCTCTGAGTCTAGTTTCTATAGAAACAAACGGCATCAGTATTTAAGCCCTGTACAGGGAGATATCCAAGTCGTAATGCGCAAAGGTCAGGGTAGTCGATCCCTGTAACATGGGAGACTTTGACTAATAAACTGTACTAATTGGCCCAACCAAAAATTCTAGAAAAAAATATGTAGATGGGCATATGAGTCTAGTTTTAGGGAAAATTTACAGAACTGGATTCCGAGTTTCTGAACTCAAGATATGATTTTTAAAGCGACTATTACGGAGATTGGCAGTGTCTGGAAAATTTTTAAAGTTTGTTAACACCTCGTGTTCGACTCCGGTGACGGTCTCGGGTTCGGGGTGTTACATTTGATTGGTATCAGAGCTACGGTTTAGTCGATTCTAGGACTACCGTAATGCGTTGGGTCTAGCTATACATGCCATTTTATGTGATTATTTGATAGTGTGGTGATTTCTGACATTTGCAAATGTGTTTATTTATAGTAATGGATCCCGATCCCGACCGAGCGGTAGCTGATGATCTTGAGAGTGTAACACCTGCTCCCGCACAAGGGACAGCGCCGGTGGACTCTCAACCTAATGCTAGTAACCCGAATGATGAAGCTAGACAAGCTTTCTATAGCGTGATGAATGATTGGTTCAACCAATACATTCGAACTAATACGGCTGTTCCACAACCTCCCTTCCCGACAAATACCACCCCCGCACCTACAATACCTCCGGTAACTGACCAAATAAGGTCAAATAAGCCCCCAGTTGACAGAATCCGAAAACATGGGGCTACTGAATTTAAAGCTACGGATAGCGACGATGCCGAGCAAGCTGAATTTTGCTTGGACAACACTATCCGGGTACTCGATGAGCTATCTTGTACACCCGATGAATGCCTAAAGTGTACTATCTCCTTGCTACGTGATTCTGCCTACTATTGGTGGAGTACTCTGACTTCTGTTGTGCCCCGAGAGCAAGTAACTTGGGAGTTTTTCCAAACTGAGTTTCGGAAAAAGTATATCAGTTTGAGATTTGTTGATCAAAAACGAAAGGAATTTCTTGAGCTTAAGCAAGGTTCCATGTCGGTTACTGATTACGAGCGAAAATTTGTTAGACTTAGCAAATACGCTCGGGAATGTGTTTCGTCCGAGGCTATCATGTGTAAACGCTTCGAGGATGGGCTGAATGAAGATATAAAAATGTTCGTTGGCGTTCTTGAAATACGAGAGTTCGTAGTACTTGTCGAGCGAGCTTGTAAAGCCGAAGAGCTTAGAAAAGAAAAACAAAAAGTTGATGTGGGAACTGGAGAGTTTCGTAAAAGATCCTCGGGAAAGTCTCTTCAACAGGCATCGAAGAAATTTCGAGATGATGTGGGCCGGTCTAGAGGCACTTCGGGCCTTTTTAGACGAGATCGTGATCGACCCCCTGTGGGTACACGAGGCACTTCGGTCGCCAGTGTTGGGAATGAACGTCGAGACAGAACGAAATGTCGATATTGCGGTAAATGGCATTCGGGGAGTTGTAGATTCCCTGACCGCTCCTGTTACAAGTGCGGATCAGTTGACCACTTCATTAAAGATTGCCCGAGGTTGTCTGAACAGAATGTAAATCAGAGTGGGAAACCGGGTGCTACCACTGCTCGAGGTAGACCATCTGGAAATACGGGCAATGCTAGTGGTGGTCAGAGAGGATCTAGAGATGCTACGACTAGATCCGAGGCTCGTGCGCCTGCTAGAGCTTATGCTATACGTGCCCGCGAGGATGCTTCTTCGCCTGATGTTATTACCGGTACTTTTACTCTCTTTGATACTAATGTAATTGCTTTGATTGACCCCGGTTCTACTCATTCTTACATATGTGAAACCTTAGCATCCAGTAAGACTTTACCTATTGAGTCTACTGAGTTCGTAATTTGGGTGTCAAATCCCTTGGGTCGTTACGTGCTTGTTGACAAAGTGTGTAAGAAATGTCCCCTAGTAATTCGAGGTTCCTGTTTTCCAGTGGACTTGATGCTTTTGTCGTTTAATGAATTTGATGTTATTCTCGGGTTGGATTGGTTGACCGTGCATGATGCGGTTGTGAATTCCAAAAGCAAGACGATTGAATTGAGGTGCGCAAATAACGAAGTAATCCGAGTTGAGTCTGCGGACTTGGATGGGTTGCCAGCTGTAATATCCTCAATGTTGGCCCAGAAATATGTAAGAAAAGGGTGCGAAGCATACCTTGCGTATGTACTTGATGACAAAGAATTAGAAAAGAAACCCGAATCTGTGCCGTTGGTTTGTGAATACCCGGATGTTTTTCCTGAAGAATTACCGGGTTTACCACCTGTTCGGGAGATAGAGTTTGGTATTGAGCTTGTACCTGGGACTACACCGATTTCGATGGCTCCGTATCGTATGGCACCAACCGAGTTAAAAGAGTTGAAAGCTCAGTTGCAAGAATTGACGGATAGAGGTTTTGCTCGACCAAGTTTCTCACCTTGGGGTGCACCAGTATTGTTCGTGAAAAAGAAGGACGGAACCATGAGGTTGTGCATTGACTATCGTCAACTGAATAAAGTGACGATAAAGAACAAATATCCGTTACCGCGTATCGATGATTTGTTCGACCAACTGAAGGGAGCCTCAGTGTTCTCAAAAATAGATTTGAGATCGGGCTATTATCAGTTGCCAATTCGAGATTCGGACATACCCAAAACTGCCTTCAGAACGAGATATGGTCACTACGAGTTCTTAGTGATGCCGTTTGGGCTCACTAATGCCCCTGCGGTATTTATGGATTTGATGAATCGGATCTTCAGACCATATTTGGATCGGTTCGTAGTTGTGTTCATTGATGACATCTTGGTCTATTCAAGAGATGAGACCGAACATGCTGAGCACCTGAGACTAGTGTTGCAAATTTTGCGGGATAAGCAGTTATATGCTAAGTTCAGTAAGTGTGAGTTCTGGTTAAGAGAGGTTAGCTTCTTGGGTCATGTGGTATCCGCATCGGGTATTCGAGTTGACCCGAGCAAAATTTCAGCCACACTTAACTGGAAGCCTCCAAGAAATATTACCGAAGTTCGGAGCTTCTGGGGCTCGCCGGTTATTACCGACGATTTGTCAAAGGTTTCTCGATGATAGCCACACCAATGACGAAGCTACTTCAAAAGGATGCTAAGTTCGAATGGACGGAGAAATGTCAGAAAAGTTTTGATCAACTAAAAACTTATTTGACTGAAGCTCCAATTTTAGTGCAACCCGAATCAGGCAAAGAGTTTGTCATTTATAGTGACGCATCCCTACTTGGGTTGGGTTGCGTATTGATGCGAGAAGGTCGAGTGGTGGCCTATGCGTCGAGAAAAGTAAAGCCACATGAGAAAAATTATCCGACCCATGATCTTGATCTAGCCGCCATCGTATTTGCTTTAAAAATATGGCGACATTACTTATTTGGTGAAAGTGCCATGTATTTTCGGATCACAAAAGTCTCAAATATTTGATGACTCAAAGAGACTTAAATCTGCGACAAAGACGTTGGCTTGAGTTGTTGAAAGATTACGAGCTTGTCATTGATTACCACCCGGGAAAGGCTAATGTGGTTGCGGACGCCTTAAGCCAGAAATCATTGTTTGCTTTACGAGCGATGAATGTGCACTTGTCTATTCTACCCGACAATGTGTTAGTAGCTGAATTAAAAGCCAAACCATTATTGATTCATCAAATTCGTGAAGCCCAGAAGGTTGATGATGAATTGGTTGCAAAACAGGCTGAGTGTGTTCGGAACAAGGAATCGGGGTTTCAAATTGATGATGATGATTGTTTGACGTTCAGAAGTCGTTTGTGTGTTCCAAGGAATTCGGAACTCATTTCGATGATTCTGAACGAAGCCCATTGTAGCCGAATGTCAATTCACCCGGGGAGTACGAAAATGTACAACGATTTGAAACGTTGGTTTTGGTGGCATGGTATGAAACGAGACATCTTCGACTTTGTTTCGAGATGTTTAATATGTCAACAAGTGAAAGCGGAACATCAAGTGCCTTCAGGATTACTTCAGCCGATCATGATACCTGAGTGGAAATGGGATCGAGTCACAATGGACTTTGTGTCCGGACTGCCATTGTCAGCAAGTAAGAAGGATGCGATTTGGGTTGTTGTTGATAGACTGACTAAGTCGGCTCACTTTATCCCCGTGCGTACGGATTTTTCATTGGATAAACTAGCCGAATTGTATGTTTCTCAGATTGTGAGATTACACGGGGTACCTATTTCTATCGTGTCGGATAGAGATCCGAGATTCACCTCGCGATTTTGGAGGAAATTGCAAGAAGCTTTGGGCACCAAGCTGCATTTTAGCACTGCTTTTCATCCCTAATCCGATGGTCAATCTGAGTGGATAATTCAGATACTTGAGGATATGTTGAGATGTTGCATCCTCGAGTTCAGTAGTTCATGGGAACGGTATTTACCTTTGATTGAATTCGCTTACAACAATAGTTTTCAATCAAGTATTAAGATGGCACCTTACGAGGCTTTGTACGGTCGTAAATGCCGTACACCATTGTTTTGGACCGAGCTCGGTGAAAGTAAAATTTTCGGAGTTGATTTGATTAAGGATGCTGAACAGAAAGTAAAGGTAATCCGTGAAAGTCTGAAAGCAGCCACAGATCGTCAAAAATCGTATGCGGATTTGAAACGAAAAGACATTGAATATCAGGTGGGAGATAAAATGTTTCTTAAAGTTTTGCCTTGGAAAAAGGTACTCAGATTTGGCCGTAAGGGCAAGTTGAGCCCGAGATTCATTGGGCCGTACGAAATCTCCGAACGAGTTGGTCCGGCTGCGTATAGATTGATTTTGCCCCCTGAACTTGAAAAGATTCACGATGTCTTTCATGTTTCGATGCTTCGACGTTATAGATCCGATCCGTCACATGTGATTAATCCCTCAGAAGTTGAAATTCAATCTGACTTGAGTTATGAAGAAGAACCGATTCGTATCCTAGCTCGTGAAGTGAAATAGTTGCGAAACAAAAGGGTTCCGTTAGTTAAGGTGTTATGGCTCAAACACGGGATCGAGGAAGCTACTTAGGAAACCGAGAGCTCGATGAAAGAACGATACCCAAACCTATTTACCGGTAAGATTTTCGGGGACGAAAATTTCTTAAGTGGGGGAGAGTTGTGACAGCCCAAAATTGACCCTAGTCGGGAAGTGGTTTCGGGACCGCTAAACTGAGTCACCGAAATGTTTGAATGTGATATTTATTGTCTAGAATATGTAATTATGAATGTGTGAAAATTTCAAGCTTCGATTTAGTCGATTGCATGTGAATTTAGTCAATAGGACTTATGTGCGACATTCTTGAAATGTGATAGGTCGAAGCATAAGGACCTATTAGAGCATGAAATAAAAAGGGGGGACTTGCATGTCAAATTCCCCCCTAACTAGTAGTGGCCGGCCATGACAAGCATGGTAGACCAAGTGTGATGGGCAAGACATGTCATAGACATGTTGTGTTGGTAAATCATGGGTGGAAAAAAATAAAATAAGGAGCATGGGCATAAAATAATGAAAGGGAATGTGATGAAAAAAAAAGTGTGTAGTTGTTTCCCCCCCCCATTGCCGTGAGTTAAAGAAAAGAAAGAGAAAATTTTGTTCATCCTTTTTCATCTTCATTTGGCCGAAAATTCAAAGGAAGGAGGAAGGAGTTCTTGCTTCATGTTTGGTTTGGAAGAGGATTAGGAGGAGGTTTGGCCATACTTGTATCTAGATCAAGGTATGTTTGAGGTTGTGCCATGAGATTCATGCATGTTTCTACTTGCTAGCTTGAGTTCTAATTATCCCATGGTTCAAATCTTTGCTATGTCATGGGGATGATATTCGGCCTAGGTAGATTTTGTGTTAATGCCATTGCATGCTAAATATGAAGCTTGTTAATGATGCATGTGATGGTGGATTGATGATTCTTGAATCTTCTTTTTAGCATTTTTGAGTGAGCACATATGTGCATTGGTTGCTAGATGGAGAAGAATCGGCTAGCAAGTTGTGTGCTAAGGCCGAATATAATTTTTGTATATTAATGAGTAATGCATGTGTTAAATTGATGGAAAGGGAGAGGATGATTTACTAGTGTATATATGTGTGTATTAGCCAAGTTTTGAACTTGAAACAAAAGGGTGTTTAGTCAATACAAGTGACCATACTTGTAGAATGTATTAAGTGTTGAAACCGGCCCAACATAGACATGCATATTCGGCCATAGGAAGGAGATTGGTGTTGCATGTATTCGGTTAGAGGCAAGCATATTGATGCTTTTGTCCTGGCTTAGAAAATTCGGCCAAGGGGGAAAAATTAGCTAAAATGTTGAGTTTGATTCATGATTCCGTACATATGTGACTTTAATGTCTAATGTATAAAAATGGGCTAAGTGCCTTGTGTTCCTCTTTCCGATGCTCAAATGATTAAATCAATTTATTTGTTTAATTAAGCTCAAGAGCAAAGGGGAACTAAATCCGATAAAGGGAAGGAAAATGTGGTCGAATAGCTATCTAAATCGTTCGACAACACTCGAGGTAAGTTCTTGAGTAAAAGAGCTTAAATTATGATTTGATTAGATCATGTTTTAAGCAAACCAAAATCATGCTCTTTGTGTGGCTATTGAGCCGAAATTGCAAGAATGATAAATGTCTTGTGTTTGAGTTTTACTAACGAAAATGAAATACGAATGTGCCATGATTTATTGTTGAATGTGCATGGTTATTTGAATGATGTCCGGGCTAAGTCCCGAAGGCTTTGTGCTAAGTGACCATATCCGGACTAAGATCCGAAGGCATTTGTGTGAGATACTAATTCCGGGCTAAGCTCGAAGGCATTTGTGCGAGTTACTAAATACGGGTTAAGTCCCGAAGGCAATTGTGCGAGTTACTATAACCGGGCTATGTCCCAAAGGCATTTGAACGAGTAGCTATATCCGGTTAAATTCCGAAGGTACGTGATTTGGGAATGAATGATCTTGCTGTAAAAATTTCAGTAAATACTCTAGAAACATCCCAACATTGAGGTATGTTTCGTATGTGCTTGAATTTAGTTGAGCCCTTACAAATAAGTATTCGCTCAGTTGATAAACGAGCTACCGGCCTTTGGCTAAGTTGATCTTTTGTGTATGTACATAAGGGTTGGTAATGTGAAGCAAGTATGATATTGAAAAATTGTGCATATGAAATTATCCGTTTAGCTACATGAATGCTATACTTTTGTTGTGCTGGAATTCCTTGCTCAAAACTTACTAAGCATAAATTGCTTACTCCGTTTCTTTGATCCTCTGTTTTATAGATTTTGGTTCTCCAGCTATCGGACTCGGGATTTTGAAGTCGAAGTCGCCCACACTATCAAAGCCCCCCTTTTGGTACAAATTTGGTTGAACTTCGAAATGGCTTGTATAGGACTACCCGTTTGTTGTGGGTCATGGACCCTTTGGACTTGTATAATTTTGGATAGCCATGCGAAAATGGCTTATATGTGTTTGAGTATAATGTTATAATCATTTGGTGTGGATATGCTTGACAAGGATTGGCCATGGGAATGGTTAATCACTATCATAAATTGTGCTATTTATGCAAAAAGGGCTAGTTGAATCATGGAAACCATGAAATAGGTAAAGTCTACCTTAAAGGCAGATGCTGACAGCAGCAGTGATGTAGATTTGGAAATTCACTAAAAATAGTAGGAATGGAATTAAATAGTGAATAAATTATGTAAACGAACCTTGATGAATCTATTTTCATAGGAAAGTAACGAAACAATCATACGGACAGTATGTTAAGAGATATTCAGGTTCTCGTGAGACAGGGCCAGAACGGTTTCTGGATTTCCTGTTCCGATTTTGGAAATTCATTATAAATTAACCAGAGACAATTAGGAGTCAAGCCATATATGTATAGATTTCTCTCTGAGTCTAGTTTCTATAGAAACAAACGGCATCAGTATTGAAGCCCTGTACAGGGAGATATCCAAGTCGTAATGCGCAAAGGCAGGGTAGTCGATCCCTGTAACATGGGAAACTTTGACTAATAAAATGTACTAATTGGCCCAACCAAAAATTCTAGAAAAAATATGTAGATAGGCATATGAGTCTAGTTTTAGGGAAAATTTACAGAACTGGATTCCGAGTTTCTGAACTCAAGATATGATTTTTAAAGCGACTATTACGGAGATTGGCAGTGTCTGGAAAATTTTTAAAGTTTGTTAACACCTCGTGTTCGACTCCGGTGACGGTCTCGGGTTCGGGGTGTTACATTTGATTGGTATCAGAGCTACGGTTTAGTCGATTCTAGGACTACCGTAATGCGTTGGGTCTAGCTATACATGCCATTTTATGTGATTATTTGATAGTGTGGTGATTTCTGACATTTGCAAATGTGTTTATTTATAGTAATGGATCCCGATCCCGACCGAGCGGTAGCTGATGATCTTGAGAGTGTAACACCTGCTCCCGCACAAGGGACAGCGCCGGTGGACTCTCAACCTAATGCTAGTAACCCGAATGATGAAGCTAGACAAGCTTTCTATAGCGTGATGAATGATTGGTTCAACCAATACATTCGAACTAATACGGCTGTTCCACAACCTCCCTTCCCGACAAATACCACCCCCGCACCTACAATACCTCCGGTAACTGACCAAATTAGGTCAAATAAGCCCCCAGTTGACAGAATTCGAAAACATGGGGCTACTGAATTTAAAGCTACGGATAGCGACGATGCCGAGCAAGCTGAATTTTGCTTGGACAACACTATCCGGGTACTCGATGAGCTATCTTGTACACCCGATGAATGCCTAAAGTGTACTATCTCCTTGCTACGTGATTCTGCCTACTATTGGTGGAGTACTCTGACTTCTGTTGTGCCCCGAGAGCAAGTAACTTGGGAGTTTTTCCAAACTGAGTTTCGGAAAAAGTATATCAGTCAGAGATTTGTTGATCAAAAACGAAAGGAATTTCTTGAGCTTAAGCAAGGTTCCATGTCGGTTACTGATTACGAGCGAAAATTTGTTAGACTTAGCAAATACGCTCGGGAATGTGTTTTGTCCGAGGCTATCATGTGTAAACGCTTCGAGGATGGGCTGAATGAAGATATAAAAATGTTCGTTGGCGTTCTTGAAATACGAGAGTTCGTAGTACTTGTCGAGCGAGCTTGTAAAGCCGAAGAGCTTAGAAAAGAAAAACAAAAAGTTGATGTGGGAACTGGAGAGTTTCGTAAAAGATCCTCGGGAAAGTCTCTTCAACAGGCATCGAAGAAATTTCGAGATGATGTGGGCCGGTCTAGAGGCACTTCGGGCCTTTTTAGACGAGATCGTGATCGACCCCCTGTGGGTACACGAGGCACTTCGGTCGCCAGTGTTGGGAATGAACGTCGAGACAGAACGAAATGTCGATATTGCGGTAAATGGCATTCGGGGAGTTGTAGATTCCCTGACCGCTCCTGTTACAAGTGCGGATCAGTTGACCACTTCATTAAAGATTGCCCGAGGTTGTCTGAACAGAATGTAAATCAGAGTGGGAAACCGGGTGCTACCACTGCTCGAGGTAGACCATCTGGAAATACGGGCAATGCTAGTGGTGGTCAGAGAGGATCTAGAGATGCTACGACTAGATCCGAGGCTCGTGCGCCTGCTAGAGCTTATGCTATACGTGCCCGCGAGGATGCTTCTTCGCCTGATGTTATTACCGGTACTTTTACTCTCTTTGATACTAATGTAATTGCTTTGATTGACCCCGGTTCTACTCATTCTTACATATGTGAAACCTTAGCATCAAGTAAGACTTTACCTATTGAGTCTACTGAGTTCGTAATTTGGGTGTCAAATCCCTTGGGTCGTTACGTGCTTGTCGACAAAGTGTGTAAGAAATGTCCCTAGTAATTCGAGGTTCCTGTTTTCCAGTGGACTTGATGCTTTTGTCGTTTAATGAATTTGATGTTATTCTCGGGTTGGATTGGTTGACCGTGCATGATGCGGTTGTGAATTCCAAAAGCAAGACGATTGAATTGAGGTGCGCAAATAACGAAGTAATCCGAGTTGAGTCTGCGGACTTGGATGGGTTGCCAGCTGTAATATCCTCAATGTTGGCCCAGAAATATGTAAGAAAAGGGTGCGAAGCATACCTTGCGTATGTACTTGATGACAAAGAATTAGAAAAGAAACCCGAATCTGTGCCGTTGGTTTGTGAATACCCGGATGTTTTTCCTGAAGAATTACCGGGTTTACCACCTGTTCGGGAGATAGAGTTTGGTATTGAGCTTGTACCTGGGACTACACCGATTTCGATGGCTCCGTATCGTATGGCACCAACCGAGTTAAAAGAGTTGAAAGCTCAGTTGCAAGAATTGACGGATAGAGGTTTTGCTCGACCAAGTTTCTCACCTTGGGGTGCACCAGTATTGTTCGTGAAAAAGAAGGACGGAACCATGAGGTTGTGCATTGACTATCGTCAACTGAATAAAGTGACGATAAAGAACAAATATCCGTTACCGCGTATCGATGATTTGTTCGACCAACTGAAGGGAGCCTCAGTGTTCTCAAAAATAGATTTGAGATCGGGCTATTATCAGTTGCCAATTCGAGATTCGGACATACCCAAAACTGCCTTCAGAACGAGATATGGTCACTACGAGTTCTTAGTGATGCCGTTTGGGCTCACTAATGCCCCTGCGGTATTTATGGATTTGATGAATCGGATCTTCAGACCATATTTGGATCGGTTCGTAGTTGTGTTCATTGATGACATCTTGGTCTATTCAAGAGATGAGACCGAACATGCTGAGCACCTGAGACTAGTGTTGCAAATTTTGCGGGATAAGCAGTTATATGCTAAGTTCAGTAAGTGTGAGTTCTGGTTAAGAGAGGTTAGCTTCTTGGGTCATGTGGTATCCGCATCGGGTATTCGAGTTGACCCGAGCAAAATTTCAGCCATACTTAACTGGAAGCCTCCAAGAAATATTACCGAAGTTCGGAGCTTCCTGGGGCTCGCCGGTTATTACCGACGATTTGTCAAAGGTTTCTCGATGATAGCCACACCAATGACGAAGCTACTTCAAAAGGATGTTAAGTTCGAATGGACGGAGAAATGTCAGAAAAGTTTTGATCAACTAAAAACTTATTTGACTGAAGCTCCAATTTTAGTGCAACCCGAATCAGGCAAAGAGTTTGTCATTTATAGTGACGCATCCCTACTTGGGTTGGGTTGCGTATTGATGCGAGAAGGTCGAGTGGTGGCCTATGCGTCGAGACAAGTAAAGCCACATGAGAAAAATTATCCGACCCATGATCTTGAACTAGCCGCCATCGTATTTGCTTTAAAAATATGGCGACATTACTTATTTGGTGAAAAGTGCCATGTATTTTCGGATCACAAAAGTCTCAAATATTTGATGACTCAAAGAGACTTAAATCTGCGACAAAGACGTTGGCTTGAGTTGTTGAAAGATTACGAGCTTGTCATTGATTACCACCCGGGAAAGGCTAATGTGGTTGCGGACGCCTTAAGCCGGAAATCATTGTTTGCTTTACGAGCGATGAATGTGCACTTGTCTATTCTACCCGACAATGTGTTAGTAGCTGAATTAAAAGCCAAACCATTATTGATTCATCAAATTCGTGAAGCCCAGAAGGTTGATGATGAATTGGTTGCAAAACAGGCTGAGTGTGTTCGGAACAAGGAATCGGGGTTTCAAATTGATGATGATGATTGTTTGACGTTCAGAAGTCGTTTGTGTGTTCCAAGGAATTCGGAACTCATTTCGATGATTCTGAACGAAGCCCATTGTAGCCGAATGTCAATTCACCCGGGGAGTACGAAAATGTACAACGATTTGAAACGTTGATTTTGGTGGCATGGTATGAAACGAGACATCTCCGACTTTGTTTCGAGATGTTTAATATGTCAACAAGTGAAAGCGGAACATCAAGTGCCTTCAGGATTACTTCAGCCGATCATGATACCTGAGTGGAAATGGGATCGAGTCACAATGGACTTTGTGTCCGGACTGCCATTGTCAGCAAGTAAGAAGGATGCGATTTGGGTTGTTGTTGATAGACTGACTAAGTCGGCTCACTTTATCCCCGTGCGTACGGATTTTTCATTGGATAAACTAGCCGAATTGTATGTTTCTCAGATTGTGAGATTACACGGGGTACCTATTTCTATCATGTCGGATAGAGATCCGAGATTCACCTCGCGATTTTGGAGGAAATTGCAAGAAGCTTTGGGTACCAAGCTGCATTTTAGCACTGCTTTTCATCCCTAAACCGATGGTCAATCTGAGCGGATAATTCAGATACTTGAGGATATGTTGAGATGTTGCATCCTCGAGTTCAGTAGTTCATGGGAACGGTATTTACCTTTGATTGAATTCGCTTACAACAATAGTTTTCAATCAAGTATTAAGATGGCACCTTACGAGGCTTTGTACGGTCGTAAATGCCGTACACCATTGTTTTGGACCGAGCTCGGTGAAAGTAAAATTTTCGGAGTTGATTTGATTAAGGATGCCGAACAGAAAGTAAAGGTAATCCGTGAAAGTCTGAAAGCAGCCACAGATCGTCAAAAATCCTATGCGGATTTGAAACGAAAAGACATTGAATATCAGGTGGGAGATAAAATGTTTCTTAAAGTTTCGCCTTGGAAAAAGGTACTCAGATTTGGCCGTAAGGGCAAGTTGAGCCCGAGATTCATTGGGCCGTACGAAATCTCCGAACGAGTTGGTCCGGCTGCGTATAGATTGATTTTACCCCCTAAACTTGAAAAGATTCACGATGTCTTTCATGTTTTGATGCTTCGACATTATAGATCCGATCCGTCACATGTGATTAATCCCTCAGAAGTTGAAATTCAATCTGACTTGAGTTATGAAGAAGAACTGATTCGTATCCTAGCTCGTGAAGTGAAAGAGTTGCGAAACAAAAGGGTTCCGTTAGTTAAGGTGTTATGGCTCAAACACGGGATCGAGGAAGCTACTTGGGAAATCGAGAGCTCGATGAAAGAATGATACCCAAACCTATTTACCGGTAAGATTTTCGGGGACGAAAATTTCTTAAGTGGGGTAGAGTTGTGACAGCCCAAAATTGACCCTAGTCGGGAAGTGGTTTCGGGACCGCTAAACCGAGTCACCGAAATGTTTGAATGTGATATTTATTGTCTAGAATATGTAATTATGAATGTGTGAAAATTTCAAGCTTCGATTTAGTCGATTGCATGTGAATTTAGTCAATAGGACTTATGTGCGACATTTTTGAAATGTGATAGGTCGAAGCATAAGGACCTATTAGAGCATGAAATAAAAAGGGGGGGACTTGCATGTCAAATTCCCCCCTAACTAGTAGTGGCCGGCCATGACAAGCATGGTAGACCAAGTGTGATGGGCAAGACATGTCATAGACAAGTTGTGTTGGTGCATCATGGGTGGAAAAAAATAAAATAAGGAGCATGGGCATAAAATAATGAAAGGGAATGTGATGAAAAAAAAAGAAGTGTGTAGTTGTTCCCCCCCCATTGCCGTGAGTTAAAGAAAAGAAAAGAGAAAATTTTGTTCATCCTTTTTCATCTTCATTTGGCCGAAAATTCAAAGGAAGGAGGAAGGAGTTCTTGCTTCATGTTTGGTTTGGAAGAGGATTAGGAGGAGGTTTGGCCATACTTGTATCTAGATCAAGGTATGTTTGAGGTTGTGCCATGAGATTCATGCATGTTTCTACTTGCTAGCTTGAGTTCTAATTATCCCATGGTTCAAATCTTTGCTATGTCATGGGGATGATATTCGGCCTAGGTAAATTTTGTGTTAATGCCATTGCATGCTAAATATGAAGCTTGTTAATGATGCATGTGATGGTGGATTGATGATTCTTGAATCTTCTTTTTAGCATTTTTGAGTGAGCACATATGTGCATTGGTTGCTAGAAGGAGAAGAATCGGCTAGCAAGTTGTGTGCTAAGGCCGAATATAATTTTTGTATATTAATGAGTAATGCATGTGTTAAATTGATGGAAAGGGAGAGGATGCTTTACTAGTGTATATATGTGTGTATTAGCCAAGTTTTGAACTTGAAACAAAAGGGTGTTTAGTCAATACAAGTAACCATACTTGTAGAATGTATTAAGTGTTGAAATCGGCCCAACATAGACATGCATATTCGGCCATAGGAAGGAGATTGGTGTTGCATGTATTCGGTTAGAGGCAAGCATATTGATGCTTTTGTCTTGGCTTAGAAAATTCGGCCAAGGGGGAAAAATTAGCTAAAATGTTGAGTTTGATTCATGATTCCGTACATATGTGACTTTAATGTCTAATGTATAAAAATGGGCTAAGTGCCTTGTGTTCCTCTTTCCGATGCTCAAATGATTAAATCAATTTATTTGTTTAATTAAGCTCAAGAGCAAAGGGGAACTAAATCCGATAAAGGGAAGGAAAAAGTGGTCGAATAGCTATCGGAATCGTTCGACAACACCCGAGGTAAGTTCTTGAGTAAAAGAGCTTAAATTATGATTTGATTAGATCATGTTTTAAGCAAACCAAAATCATGCTCTTTGTGTGGCTATTGAGCCGAAATTGCAAGAATGATAAATGTCTTGTGTTTGAGTTTTACTAACGAAAACGAAATACGAATGTGCCATGATTTATTGTTAAATGTGCATGGTTATTTGAATGATGTCCGGGCTAAGTCCCGAAGGCTTTGTGCTAAGTGACCATATCCGGACTAAGATCCGAAGGCATTTGTGTGAGATACTAATTCCGGGCTAAGCTCGAAGGCATTTGTGCGAGTTACTAAATACGGGTTAAGTCCCGAAGGCAATTGTGCGAGTTACTATAACCGGGCTATGTCCCGAAGGCATTTGAACGAGTAGCTATATCCGGTTAAATTCCGAAGGTACGTGATTTGGGAATGAATGATCTTGCTGTAAAAATTTCAGTAAATACTCTAGAAACATCCCAACATTGAGGTATGTTTCGTATGTGCTTGAATTTAGTTGAGCCCTTACAAATAAGTATTCGCTCAGTTGATAACGAGCTACTGGCCTTTGGCTAAGTTGATCTTTTGTGTATGTACATAAGGGTTGGTAATGTGAAGCAAGTATGATATTGAAAAATTGTGCATATGAAATTATCCGTTTAGCTACATGAATGCTATACTTTTGTTGTGCTGGAATTCCTTGCTCAAAACTTACTAAGCATAAATTGCTTACTCCGTTTCTTTAATCCTCTGTTTTATAGATTTTGGTTCTCCAGCTATCGGACTCGGGATTTTGAAGTCGAAGTCGCCCACACTATCAAAGCCCCCCCTTTTGGTACAAATTTGGTTGAACTTCGAAATGGCATGTATAGGACTACCCGTTTGTTGTGGGTCATGGACCCTTTGGACTTGTATAATTTTGGATAGCCATGCGAAAATGGCTTATATGTGTTTGAGTATAATGTTATAACCATTTGGTGTGGATATGCTTGACAAGGATTGGCCATGGGAATGGTTAATCACTATCATAAATTGTGCTATTTATGCAAAAAGGGCTAGTTGAATCATGGAAACCATGAAATAGGTAAAGTCTACCTTAAAGGCAGATGCTGACAGCAGCAGTGATGTAGATTTGGAAATTCACTAAAAATAGTAGGAATGGAATTAAATAGTGAATAAATTATGTAAACGAACCTTGATGAATCTATTTTCATAGGAAAGTAACGAAACAATCATACGAACAGTATGTTAAGAGATATTCAGGTTCTCGTGAGACAGGGCCAGAACGGTTTCTGGATTTCCTGTTCTGAATTTTGAAATTCATTATAAATTAACCAGAGATAATTAGGAGTCAAGCCATATATGTATAGATTCCTCTCTGAGTCTAGTTTCTATAGAAACAAACGGCATCAGTATTGAAGCCCTGTACAGGGAGATATCCAAGTCGTAATGCGCAAAGGTCAGGGTAGTCGATCCCTGTAACATGGGAGACTTTGACTAATAAACTGTACTAATTTGCCCGACCAAAAATTCTAGAAAAAAATATGTAGATGGGAATATGAGTCTAGTTTCATGGAAAATTTACGGAACTGGATTCCGAGTTTCTGAACTCAAGATATGATTTTCAAAGCGACTATTATGCAGATTGGCAGTGTCTGGAAAATTTTTAAAGTTTGTTAACACCTCGTGTTCGACTCCGGTGACGGTCTCGGGTTCGGGGTGTTACACCCCACCTCCCCCAATTCCTCAACCTGTACCCCCGATGCCTCAAGGTATGGATCTGATGAAATTTCACAGAACTCCTGTTGATAGAATTCGCAAGCAAGGTGCCGAAGAATTTAAAGCAAATATTGATGATGATGCCGAGAAGGCAGAGTTCTAGCTTAAGAATTCTATCCGGGTATTTGATGAATTATCTTGTACACCTGAAGAATGTTTAAAATGTGCTATATCTTTGTTAAGGGATTCAACTTATAATTGGTGGAAGACTTTGATTTCGGTGGTACCGAAAGAGAAAATAACTTGGGAATTTTTTCAAGAAGAGTTTCGGAAGAAATATATTAGTGAAAGATTTATTGATCAGAAGCGTAAAGAATTTCTTGAGCTGAAGCAAGGTAATATGACGGTTACAGAGTATGAAAGAGAGTTTGTTCGATTAAGTAAGTATGCCAGAGAGTATGTTCCTACAGAGGCCAAGATGTGCCGACGATTTGAAGACGGGCTCAACGAAGACATCAAGGTATTTGTTGGAATTCTTGAATTAAAAGAAATGGTAGTATTGGTTGATCGAGCTTGTAAGGCCGAAGAATTACTTAAAGAAAAGAAAAAGGTAGAGGCTGAAACTAGAAATTGGAAGAAAAGACCGATGAGTAGATCATTTTCACAGCAACCTAGAAAGTCAAGGAATATGAATTCTCGTTCCCAAGCTTCAGCTGGGCAATCATATGGGAATTATAAGAAGCAAAATGTGGGTCCTAAATCCCAGACTACTTCGACAGCCAGTGTAGGGAACTCGAGATTTGTTAAACCTGAGTGCCAGCGGTGTGGTAGAAATCATTTTGGTCCGTGTAGAGCAAATGAATGTTTTCGATGTGGTTCTCCGGATCATTTTATTAGAGACTGCCCAGAGAGAGCTGAAAAAGAAAAATTTCAGAATACAAAAACAAGTGGGATGGATTCGAGAGGAAGATATCCAAGAAAAGCTGGGAGCGAAGCAAGCAGTAAGAATGTAGCCAGGGATGCACCGGTTAGACCTGAAGGAAGGGCTCCGGCTAGAACTTATGCTATTAAAGCGCGTGAAGATGCTTCCTCACCTGATGTGATTACCGGTACGTTTTCTCTCTATAATGTTAATGTTATTGCTTTGATTGATCCCGGTTCTACTCATTCATATGTGTGCATGAAATTGGTGTCTAGTATGAATATACCTGTTGAGAATACAGAATTTATGATTAGAGTGTCGAATCCGTTAGGCAAATGTGTGACTGTTGATAAAGTATGTTAGAAATGTCCTTTAATGATTCGGGATCATTACTTTCCGGCCGACTTGATGTTGTTGCCGTCTGATGAGTTTGATGTTATTTTGGGTATGGATTGGTTGACATTACATGATGCTAAAATAAATTGCAAAGAAAAGGTTATAGAATTAAAGTGTGAAAATGGTGAAACTCTGCGGGTTGAATCAGATAAATCAGAGGCATTGCCTAGTGTGATTTCTTCAATGTCGGCTCAAAGATATCTGAGAAAGGGTTATGAAGCTTATTTGGCGTATGTAATTAATACAAAAGAAGTTGAAAAGAAAGTTGAATCAGTGCCGGTTGTGTGTGAATTTGCGGACGTATTTCCAGAAGAATTGCTGGGTTTGCCTCCAGTCAGGGAAGTAGAATTTGGTATTGATTTGATACCGGGAACAGCTCCGATTTCGATTGCTCCGTATAGAATGGCACAGCAGAGTTGAAGGAATTAAAGTCGCAGTTGCAAGAGTTGACTGATAAAGGTTTTGTGAGACCAAGTTTTTCACCTTGGGGTGCTCCCGTGTTATTTGTGAAAAAGAAGGATGGTTCTATGAGGTTGTGTGTGGATTATCGCCAGTTAAACAAGGTGACAATCAAAAACAAGTATCCGTTGCCAAGAATTGATGATTTGTTTGATCAGCTAAAAGGAGCGACATGGTTTTCAAAGATTGACTTGAGATCTGGGTATTACCAACTGCGGGTAAAGGAGTCGGATGTACCTAAAACTGCTTTTAGAACAAGGTATGGTCATTATGAATTTTTAGTTATGCCATTCGGGTTGACAAATGCTCCTGCTGTGTTTATGGATTTAATGAATCGCATATTTCAGCCATATTTGGACAATTTGTTGTGG
Organism: Gossypium hirsutum; assembly: GCF_007990345.1. Taxonomy (NCBI): domain Eukaryota; kingdom Viridiplantae; phylum Streptophyta; class Magnoliopsida; order Malvales; family Malvaceae; genus Gossypium; species Gossypium hirsutum. The sequence goes on along the minus strand of NC_053431.1, from coordinate 36,689,830 downwards.
TGTTTATAGATGATATTTTAATTTATTCAAAAGATGATACAGAGCACGCTGAGCATTTGAGGATAGTTTTGCAAACTTTGAGAGATAAACAGCTGTATGCTAAGTTTAGTAAAAGTGAATTTTGGCTACGGGAAGTTGGATTTTTGGGTCATATTGTTTCAGGTGATGGTATACGGGTTGATCCTAGTAAAATTTTAGCCATTGTTGATTGGAAACCACCGAAAAATGTAACTGAAGTTAGAAGTTTCTTGGGGCTAGCTGGGTATTATCGGCGGTTTGTAAATGGATTTTCTATAATTGCGGCTCCTATGACTAGACTACTCCGAAAGGATGTTAAATTTGAATGGACGGAAGAATGTCAACAGAGTTTCGAAGAATTGAAAAAGTTATTAACTGAAGCACCAGTGTTGATACAACCCGAATCAGGTAAAGAATTTGTGGTGTATAGTGATGCTTCTCTAAATGGTTTGGGATGTGTGCTCATGCAAGAAGGAAAAGTGGTGGCTTATGCTTCGAGGCAGTTAAAACCTCATGAGAGGAATTATCCTACTCACGATTTGGAATTGGCTGCAGTGGTGTTTGCTTTGAAGATTTGGCGACATTATTTGTATGGTGAAAAGTGCCGAGTATATACCGATCACAAAAGTCTTAAATACTTGATGTTACAAAAAGACTTGAATTTGAGACAGCGAAGATGGTTGGAGTTATTGAAAGATTATGAGCTTGTTATTGATTATCATCCGGGAAAAGCGAATGTGGTTGCCGATGCTTTAAGTAGAAAGTTGTTGTTTGCTTTGAGAGTTATGAACACTCAGTTGAAAATGTCAGATGACGGTTTGATTCTAGCAGAGTTAAGAGCAAGACCGATGTTTTTACAAGAGATTTCTGAAACTCAGAAAAATGATCAAGATTTGCTAGCCAAAAGAAAACAGTGTGAAGCTGATACGGGATCAGATTTCAGAATTGGTTCTGATGGGTGCTTAATGTTTAAAGATCGGATTTGTGTACCGAAGAATGAGGAATTGATTCAAAAGATCCTACAGGAAGCACATAGTGGTTATTTCTCGATTCATCTGGGTAGTACGAAAATGTATAATGACTTGAAGAAAATGTATTGGTGGAATGGAATGAAAAGAGATATATCAGAGTTTGTGTCCAAATGCTTAATTTGTCAACAGGTGAAAGCTGAACACCAAGTACCTTCAGGATTACTTTAGCCTATTATGGTTCCTGAATGGAAATGGAATCGGATTACTATGGATTTTGTTTCAGGATTGCCATTGACTCCGGGAAAGAAAGATGCCATCTGGGTAATAGTTGATACATTAACTAAGTCGGCTCATTTTATCCCGGTATGTACGGATTATTCTCTTAACAAGTTGGCTGAACAGTATATTAAAGAAATTGTTAGGTTACACGGAATACCATTATCGATTATTTTAGATAGAGATCCAAGGTTTACCTCGCGGTTTTGGCAAAAGTTGCAAGAAGCGTTAGGTACGAAGTTAAATTTCAGTACTGCTTTTCATCCACAAACTGATGGACAATCAGAAAGAATAATTCAAATTCTTGAAGATATGCTTAGATGTTGTGTATTGGAATTTCAAGGAAGTTGGGAAAGATACTTACCGTTGGTGGAATTTGCTTACAATAATAGTTATCAGACGAGCTTGAAAATGGCACCTTATGAAGCATTATATGGTCGTAAGTGTCGAACGCCATTGTATTGGACTGAACTCAAGGAAAATCAGATTTATGGAGTTGATCTAATAAAAGAAACTGAAGAAAAAGTGAAAATAATTCGAGATTGTTTGAAAGCTGCTTCAGATAGATAGAAATCTTATGCAGATCTAAAACGAAAGGACATTGAATTTCAAGTTGGTGATAAAGTATTTTTAAAGGTGTCTCCGTGGAAGAAAGTCCTTAGATTTGGATGGAAGGGCAAATTAAGTCCGCGTTTTGTTGGGCCGTATGAAGTAATTGAAAAAGTTGGACCGGTAGCATATCGGCTAGCATTACCACCTGAATTAGAGAAGATTCATGATGTGTTCCACGTATCTATGTTACGTCGGTATCGTTCGGATCCTTCACATGTAGTTTCACCGACAGAAATTGAACTACAACCAGATATGACCTACAAAGAAGAACCGATTAAGATTTTAGCTCGAGAGGTCAAACAACTAAGGAATAAAAATGTTGCACTTGTGAAGGTGTTGTGGCAAAGGCATGGAGTAGAAGAAGTTACATGGGAATCCGAAGAAACTATGAGAAATCAATACCCACATCTGTTTACCGGTAAGATTTTCGAGGACGAAAATCCTTAAAGGGGGGAGAGTTGTAATATCCCGAATTAGGGCCTAATCGGAATAGTGGTTTTGTGACCACAAATTCGAGATAGAAATAATTATTTTATAATTATTTTGAGGTTTATGATATGAATGCATAATTGTGTGAAGATTTCGTGAAGAAATTTTGGGCATAACGAGTTTAATTTAAAGTTAGGGACTAAATTGAATAAGTTGCAAAATTTGCATTCTAGAAGTTTTTAGTATGAAATTACTTTGAAATATTAATTAGAAGGTCTTAAATAGAAATTTTACCAATTTTAAGTTCATGGACAAAATTAGGATATGGAAGGAATTTTTGGAATGTTTAGTAGTAAGGGTATTTTGGTCATTTAGTTATTAAAATGAATTAAAAACAAAATTAAAAGCCAATTTTTGTCCATCTTCTTCATTAGGCCGAAATTTCAAGGGTTCTCCATAGCTAGGGTTTGTTTCAAGCTTCCAAGATCCATAGTAAGTGATTCCAAGCCCCGTTTTTAATGATTTTTACGTTTTTGAGATCCCGGTAACTCGATAAAGCTTATGTTAGCAATAATTTAACCTAGGGTTTATATTTTGAAAAATACCCATAGGTGAAATTTGTGTATTTTGATGTTTTATGATAGAATATGAAGTTTTAAATTATGGTAGACAACTTGTACTACTCGATTTTAAGCAAAAACGAGTAAAAGGGCTTAATCGGTAAAAATACCTAATAGTCACAAGTACATGTTAGAGTGAGAATTTGATGTTGCCATAGAAGAGAAAAGTGATCAGCATGTTGTAAAACATAAGAATAAGGAATAAAGTTTAATCCCGAGCCTAGGGGCAAAAATGTAAATATGCAAAAGTTTAGGGGTAAAATTGTAATTTTGTCAAAATTTGAGTTAAGGATTAATTTGATAATGTGAGTATTAAATAAGCTAAATGTGTTATTTTAGATCAAGAAAGACGTGGAATCGACCTCAATCGAGGAAAAGAAAAGATTGTGAACTAAATTGCAAAATCCTTGTATTTTGGTACCAAGGTAAGTTCATGTGTAAATAATGTAGCATAATGGTTATTTTTAAGTTATTGATGTTAATTATATGTTATGCTGAATTTTATTATGAAATGTATGCTTTGTGGTTAATTTCAAATAATATGTAAATTATGTGAACTACTTGTTAAATATAATTGTTACCGAGTATTGATTTCGGCATTCTACGGAAGATGGCAAGGATAAGTGTTCGAGAAAAATCACGTTTGAACCTTAGGAATAGATTAGGATACAAGTGACATGTCACTAGGATGGTTGAGCATCCGAACTCGTTGAGTTGAGTCCGAGTTCACTTATGGATGCGAATGTCCGAACTCGTTGAGTTGAGTCCGAGTTCGTGAGATGTAACTAGGCATCCGAGCTCGTTGAGTTGAGTCCGAGTTCACTTATGGATGTGAACGCCCGAGCTCGTTGAGTTGAGTCCGAGTTCACTTATGGGCGGGTTACATGATTGCTTGATTTCATATATGGCACTTATGTGCAAGTTATCCATGTATCCGAATTATATTCCGATGTGTTCAACGTGTAAAGCTCTACTCAAATGGAGGAATATTTGAGATGTAAAGAGACATATTGGTAAGTGATGTGAAATGGATATTTTGAACAGGTATGTATTTAACCCTCGGGTTGAGTATTGATACAACCACGATAAGGTAATAAGATGATGAAAAATGATTAGAAATGTGACATGTGTTTTAGTGATGTATGCTAATGTTGATTGGTATAACTGTTTGTTATGTTACTTATTATTTGCATATGAACTTACTAAGCATTTATGCTTACTCCCTCCTTCTTACTCATTGTAGTTTTGGACAAGCCAGCTCAGGAGTCGGGATAGGTCGAAGGCTCAGTCACACTATCCGGAAGACTTTTGGTAAAGGCTTGTAAATTTAAGTATGGCATGTATAGCAATATACCTATTTTGTGTAAATGATCTTATGGTATGGTGATGGAATGGTTGAGGAAATGCTTGATAATGATAAATTATGAAAATGGTTAGTTTAGATTATGTTTGATGTTAAGGAAAATTAATAAGATACTTAGTGTATAAAAACTCATCAAAAGGGATGAAATTTGCCATAAATAGGATACTGTAGCAAAACTGACGCGAGTTTGAAAATTTACTAAAAATCATAGAAATTGAATTTGGTGATGGACTACATATAAAATTGAATCTTATTATGTCTAGTTTCACATGAAACAAATTAAACAAGAAAAGGAATTATATGTTAGAAGATATTAGAATTTTAGTGAAATAGGGTCATAGCAGTTTCTGAATCCCCTGTTCCAAGTTTAGAAATTCACCATAAATTGTAAAGATATAATTAGGTAGTATATTTTATATCCTCAGAATCCTTATTGAGTCTAGTTTCAGGAGAAATAAACCTAATATTCATATTAATTTTTTACATAGAGAAATGTGGTTCGTAGTAAACGGAGGTCAGACCAGTCAAGTCCTGAAACAGGGGTAACTTTAACTAATAAACTGTACTAATTGGCCCAACCAAAAATTCTAGAAAAAAATTAGTAGATAGTTATATGAGTCTAGATTCAGGGAAAATTTATGGATATTAATTTTGAGTTTTGTAACTCGAGATATTATTTTTCTTGTGACTGTGATGCAAGTAGCTTAAAAGCTGTGAATGTAGAAACAAATAATCCAAAGTTCTAAAAATGTTAAACTAAGCTTAGTAACACCTCATACTCGACTCCGGCGACGATCTCGGGTGTGGGGGCGTTACATCACGGGTCTGATAATATAGGCTATCTAGTATCTGTAACACATGCCAAACTACCCAGCCACAAGTAAAATATATGAGACCAGTACCCGGATGCCAAAACATGTGTCACATATATCATGAACTCAGACCATAACTCAGTGAGTTCAGATGCCACATATATCATGAACTCAGACCACAACTTAATGAGTTCAGATCACATAGTTCCTAGTGACATGTCACAATATAAAAGTTTCAAACAGTATTCTTCGATACCACATTTCTGTTGAGCTTGCTCGTAATGTCGATTTCAATATCCATAGCACCGATCACATACTCATGGAATAATCAAACATACTCATAATAATAATAAAGCATTAAAATTCATTTGATATTAAAGCAATAGAAATATGACATAACATTTCATATGAACTTACCATACATGCAATATTAAAGCATTTAAAGTATGGTACATGTTGCAATATTTGCAAATGAACTTACCTCGGTACAAAATGACAAAAATGAGCCTAATCCTTGCAAACCTTGTTTTTCCTCCGGTCAAGAACCAAATCACTTTTTTCTTGATAATCAAGCTTGAAAATGTTGAAAACCCTAGCTATGGATCCTCCTCAAATTTCGGCAACCTTAGAGAAGATAGACATCATTTGTGCTTGATTTTTTCCTTTTTATTCTTTTATTTAGCAAATGACTAAAATGCCTTTAAGGACTTGTTCAAAATTTTTGTCCAAAATTTTAGAACTTGTTCAAATTTCTATTTAAGGACTTCTAATTAATAATCTAATGCAATTTCATGCTTGAAGCTTCTAGAACACAAGTTTTACAACTTATTCAATTTAGTCCTTAAAGTCAAATTGGACACTTTAGGCATAGAATTTCTTCATGAAAATTTCACACAAACATGAAATCATATCATGGATCATCAAATAATCGTAAAATAATTATTTCTATTTGAGGTTTGTGCCTCAAAACCACTTTTTTGACTGGACCCTAATTTGGGATGTTACAGTCACTCGCTATTTCCCATCCTAACTTCATCTATCCCATTGATGTTTTTCCCACAATCATGTAATGCGTGAACATATCATCATATTTTATGATTTTTGCAAACATGGCATATTCAGACAATATAGATCATACAGTAGGTTTGAAGTCTATAACTCACCTAAATCTTCATCGTTTCAATAGCTTAACTTCCTCGAACACTAGATCCTCCATTCTCTTGGAAGCTAAGCATTTGACAAAATAATAGGTTAAAATCAATATTCTCTGCTTAATCCCATACATGCAGAATCCTCAAAATGGTTTCAAAGTTTATAACCTCTTTTACCTATTCTTACGTAGATAGAAGGGTTAAGAACCTTACCTGCTTGTTGGTTTTCCCTACTTTTCCAACTTAATCCGTATGAAGTCTGCTCCATGTAGAACCTTCTACGGCTATACCTTTTCAAAATATCCAATGAATAAGACAAAGAAGAAAGAAAATGAGATAGATTCTGGAAAGAAATCATCCCTTACGAGAATCATCCATAGCTAATTATTATGTCTCCTAATAAAGAACTAACGGGTTTCATTCTAACCAAACCAAAATTAGATCTTAACCATGTCCAATTTGGTTTCCAGAATCCTGTTTCTTTTAATAAAGGTCAACAACTTGCAGTCTCTTTCAATTTAGTCCTCTAGTTATTTCAAACTTTCGGGTTATTATAAATCGAGTGTTGCAAAAGTGGAGCCACTTGAGTAGTTTAAACAATTTAGATCCCTAATTAGATGATTAGCGAACCACCTTGATGTCAACCAACCACTGTTTTTCATTAAGTTATTAGTGTCCTAAATTTGCGTATTTTACAATTTAGTCCTCTTGGTAATTAGTCAATAAATTAGTGTAATTATTCTCAACTTTATGGCTTATCATACTATATTTTTTAGCAAGTAGTTAGACTATTTAATTGCATATTATTAGCTAGAATTCGTTCAATTGTCAACTCCTTTAGGTTAGATCCTCGTAGTACTCTGTACCTTGTTGTACAATTATATTACAACTGACCTGTCGCACTTGCAGTCACTGCATGATATAGTATATCTTTCATTTATTTGCTTGTTGTTTTAGTGTTGATTTCTCTCCCCTATTTGCGAGAGTAGGGGAGAGGCGAACAAAATTCATGGTTGAAAGCCAAACATAAGATCACCTTTACGTCATTTGAAGCCTACCCTGATACCAAGTGGAAAAGGTTTTAGTTTGTTGATTTTTTTAGTTGTCCCAAATGGTGATCTAAGATATGTTGTAATTTGGCAGTTTTACAAACAAATTATGAATAGGGAGTAAGGCATTGAGATAAATCGACAAATGATATTTATTAATGTAGTTTGGGTTTGCCAATCCTAATCTTTGGAGCCTCAATGAGTGAATGATTTTATTCAAAAGTTGATTTAGATTACCTATTAGATAAAACTCAATCTAGCCTTACAAAAACGATAATTGTAGCCCCAATAATAAACCCCAATTGTTACAATCATTCCCTCCAAACTCTTCACTTACGATCAATTATTAATGCCTCGTAAACTAACTAAAAATTTGACTAAGGCAAGTGCACCTATCAATTATTAGTATAGTTATGGTGAGCAAAGATATCATTCCCATGAAGACTAAAAGTACTAGTAATGACCACCTTTCTATTATTTAACTGAATAATTCAAGTGATTGATTAAAAACTAAAATTAACTAAATTAATTAACTATGAAAGCAACAGAGAACAAATCAAGAAAATAAATGATTAACAACCAAGAAGCCAAACAATACCCAAGAAAAATCCACCAAGATTTCATATGTTGTTATCAATCTAAATAACACAATTTCTTTACTATCTTGACTAGTAGAAATCCCTATATTATGCTAATATCTCTTTCGAGAGTAAGAGTAACTGACTTTAGGTTGGTTAATTGAAATTTATTTCTAATTAAACCTCTTATTATCCATGAACTCAATCTATGTATTCCTCTATTAGATTTGACTCTAATTCGGTAGATTTATGTTGTCCTATTTCTAGGATTGTATCTAACTCCACTCAACTATGCAAGACCTACTCTTAAACAGGGTATATTCCACCTCTAATTTAAGCATATCAAACATGGATCAATAATCTAAAAATATCAAACCAAGAATTAATCACACATAATTAAGAAAAAGATGTAAGTATTTATTACGTAAAATAAAAATAAAAGGATAAAATCCTTCTTAGGGTTCATCTCCCTAGGTATTTAGAAAATTAGTTCATACTTAAAAATAAAAAAATCCAAGATATAGTATAACTGAAAAAATAAAGAAACTCATGATAATCTCCTAAGAAATCAACTGAGAATCTTCAATCTTGATACAAATCAACTTTAGAATTAGGTTTAACGGTGTTTTTCGACTTGATTTTTGAATATTCTATAACTATTATCTCCTATCTTCTTATTTTTATCATATATACACCTTAGAATGTCGAAAAAACCTAAAAATTGTGTTTTTGCTCAGTTAAGAGCACAAATTCATGCAATCGACATGACCTACCACATGGCCGTGTGGTAGCCTGAGTGCCCACACTTAAGCATTTGCTTGTCTTTAAGAAAAATTCTCAACCCACATTCAAGTCAACTTCCCTAAATTTATCTTGTTCACCAACAATGTATTAGGATAATCTACAAATAATCATACATTGGAAATTCACACTAAAATGACATTAAACAACACAAGCAATCCAAGTAGAAAATTTTAAGTCTTAAAAACATTAGACATCTCCCTTATCTTAATAATTACCAAAATTCAAACTCAACAAGAATTAACATCCTCACTAAGGATCTCTCAAGGAAATCAAAGTGTTTAAGGTCAAGTAATATTCCCTCAACAATCGGACAAGAAATGCTATTACCATAGGCTTGCTTGGAGATCAAATCGCCACCACTATATAAATGAGATGAAACACCAACCAATAGGTCTTTACAAGGTTGTAATGGGGCTTAGGTTAAGGGTATGGAAAAGGTCAGAAAAGTTAGTTACAATCAAGAGTTGAATTGATAAGTTACCAAACTAGAAAAAATTAGATGTCGAATTAAAAGAATTTAGATCAACAAGAAATAAAGAATGGTAATGAGCTTTTCAACAGAATATGAAACTAGCGATTCAATCTCAATCAATTTATATATATTTTTTCTTTTCTTTTCTTTTTCTGAGAGAGTAAAATAAAATTCAGCATTACCAATGATGAAATATAGTCAGACAACTAACCAAATCAAATCTTGACATAAAGAGAGTTAATAAGAAAAAAGAAAATTATGTTAGGATCAACGGGATTTACTAAGGGTTAATTCAACAGGTAAGCTGTTTAAAGGTTAGGTGGGTTAAATTCTAAGTGCCTCTATCATCTCAGTATATCAAATCCATAATGTGGTCTCAACATGTATAACCAAAATAAGTTCTAGAATAATAAATCAAGCCAACATACTCACAATAAAAAATAGAATAAGCACGAAATAAAATAAATTCTCTATAGGCTCAAAAGCTCACAAGAAAGTTATGGTTTTCATGTCAAACTTGTAGATTCAAAAATTTCAAGATAATTCTTCAGTCCAGGGAGATAGTCTAAAATAATAAATTCTGCAAAACAACTTCTCATGCTTGACTCTGTTGTGTTTGAAGTATAAATAAAAAAATGCACAAAAATCCATAAATTATTCCAAAACAGAATCAATAAAAACTCCAAATTCAAAAAATAACTTTAATGGTAGATTTAATGAAATTACTTAAACTCAAAAAAAAATTCAGGGAATAAATCGCATAACATATAAACATTCTTCCCACACGTAAATGTACATTTCCCTTAATGTGCAAATAGATATAAAAAAATAAGTAAAATATCATAAGGGAGGGAAAGAACTAAAACTGCCCTGAATTTGGATGAATTCACTGAAATAGTGAAATCTAAAATTGTAAGCGATTTTAAATGAAGTACATGTTTCCAAGCAAACTAATAAGGAAATAGACAAAATTAAATAAGATAAATAGTAACAACTAGAAAAAAACAAGCGAAAAAATAAAAAAAAAATAATAGTGCATAATAAATTAAAAACAAAACATATAAGTCTAAAAAATAAAACAAAAACAACTAACAAAAATAAAAGTACAACTAAAAAAATAAAGATAAAAATAAAAATAACTAAAATAGAAAACTACAGAAAATCAGTGATCGGGATCGTGTGAAGTGTCAAGATCACGAGGTGCATGACCGGGTGGGGAAATATGGAAATGCTAGCATATCTGCTATAGATATTCCTCAATGCTATCGATCTATGTTGACTATTGCCCAACCTGCTCAAAATGTAACTGCTCAGGGCGATCTATCCATTCTGTCTATCGCTGCTAAAAGAGGTCGATCCGATCAGACTGTTAATGCTATATACAATAGATATCATCGAGTATGATTGACTGCTCAATAGTGGAGTGACTTGGAGGAGTAGAGGATCAAGTCAAGTCCGCATGTCGATAAGGATCATCATCTGAAAGGTCTTCGTGCTCATTTAGAGGGTTAGGATAAAATAATATATACCTATGTGGACCTGCTCCATGCTAGCACTGAATCATCCTCATGTGGCTCATAATGGATAACCTATACAGGATCATCTGTCTGGATAAAGTGAAGGATTAAATCTACTCCGGAGTGTCAAGGAGCTGAAAGTGCCTCGCAAACCGAGTTATGTAAAAATCTATACAGATAGGGCCCTTACTACTTCGATCAGACTGATGGTGAAAACAAAGAGCCATGAAGTAGGCAACATCAATGAGGTGGTGTGCCTCTATACACCACAAAAAATATGAGTCTGATGTACTGACAACCCCTGTGTTTTCCCTCCTACCAGTCAATGATAGGCCAAAATGGCATCAATATAGCAGAGGGTTGGAGGTAAACAAGTCACCTTTGATTGTCTCGAGTTGTATTGTCCCTCAATTTCAATGATTTCAGATTAATAGAATGGTGTCAGTATGTGGATGTGCCTAGATAAAGTCAAAAACTCAAGGGTACACATGAACTCCTCAAAATAAAGTCCAAGGATGGCTCCGAAGCCTAAGATGCTCAGCTAATGTGTCGTACCCTCAAGCTTGAAAGAAATAATGCTAGGCTCATCCCAACGTGACATCGTCTACTATAAGAAGAACGTCGAACATAAATCTAGAGTGAGCTCTACATATGTAGGCTCCACAATGGAAAAAACCTATCCAAAGGTGTCATATCGATCAATGTCCAAACTTTGGCAGCTAAATGGACCGTTTACAAAGGCCTCCTAGTCAATACAATAACCCAAGCCCAAGGGTCGCTCCTTTAACAGTCATGTCACCAGGCTGTGTGGTGCATTCTAGACCGTGTCATTATTTACTTCTCCCACGCCTATGCCAATGGGTGTGTTGGTCACACAGTCGTGTCTCCAGGCTGTGTAACTTTCTATGACCGTGTTGTCAAAAGAAAGTTGGAAACAAATTGGCTCAAATATTCACACGGCCTATGACACGCCCGTGTGTTCAGGTTTTGTGACCAACATGGTCACGTAGTGCTTCCCAGACCGTGTGGATCCTTTTTTAATTTTTTTTTATTTTTTGAAGACATACTAGGCATGCACAAAATTAAATGATATAAAAAATCAATACTCAAGTTGCTTCCTGAGAAGCACTTAGTTAAAGTCTAAGCTTGACTTTCCCTTTAACGTATATGGTTAGCTTAGATTTTGGAGCCAAAGCTCCTCTCTCTCTTTACTCATATAACCACCAAGATAAGATTTGATTCGATGACCATTTACTTTGAATGTGTCATATTTAGGATGTGTTACCTCTTTTGCGTCATATCAAAAGACAGTTTTTAGCACAAGTGAGCCCAGACATCTTGACTTCAACTTTCCAGGAAACAGTTTCAGTTCTAATTATGAATTGTTTAGGCTTCTTTTAACGAGCGTCGTGGTGTCACTTTGTTAATTCTTTTTACACTCTCGAGCTCTTATAAGCATTTGGTCACCATTCATCTTGTTTGTTTAATTGCAGCATTCTCTTTTCACCTGTAAGTTTAGGGTCGTAATTCAAAATTTTTATTACCCAAAATGCTTTTAGTTTGAGTTCTAGTTGTAACATCCCGAATTAGGGTCTAGTTAATAATGGTTTTGAGACCACAAATCTAAAGTAGAAATATTTGTTTTATGATTTTTTTTGGGGACCATGACATGTTTGCATGATTGTGTGAATGTTTCATGAAGAAATTTTATGAATAAGTGTCCAATTCAACTTTTAGGACTAAGTTGCAAAAGTTGTAAAATGTGAGTTCTAAAATTTTTAAGCATGGAATTGCCATGGATTATTATTTAGAGGTCCTTAAATAGAATTTTTCCTAATTTCTATTTTTATTAACAAAAATGGGCATGGGTAGGTAAGATTAAGGGCATTTTGGTCATTTGGTTAATAAAAGAAAAAAAAGGGAAAGTTGCTCATCTTCTTCTTGTGTGTGTGCCAAAAATTAGAAGGGCCATAGCTAGGGTTTTTCTTCAACTAGCAAGCTCGATTGTAAGTATATCTTAGCCCCTTGTTTAATGTTTTTTTATGTTTTTGGGATCCTTAAAGCTTGATCTACCTATTTCTAGCCTAATTTTGAGTTAGGGTTTATGTTTAAAAATTTACCCATATGTGACATGCATGTATTTTGATGTTTAATAGAGGAATGTGAAAGTTTGATGTTTGTTTAACATCTTTTACTAAGTGATTTTTTATGGAAGTGCATAAAAAGAACTCATTTGTAAAAAATGTAAATTGAGTAGTAAGAAATTGAGTAGTAAGATGTATCTTTTAATGAGAAATATATGCTAATATGAGTATGTGTTAGGTTCTGTAACATCCTGAATTAGGGTCTAGTCGGAACAATAGTTTTGAGACCACAAGTTTGAAATAGAAATAATTATTTTATGATTATTTAATGATCCATGATATGATTGCATGTTTGTGTGAAATTTTCTTGAAGAAATTCTATGCCTAAAGTGTCCAATTTGACTTTAGGGACTAAATTAAATAAGTTGTAAAACTTGTGTTCTAGAAGATTCAAGCATGAAATTGCATTGGATTATTAATTAGAGGTCCTTAAATATAAATTTGACCAAGTTCTAAAGTTTTGGACAAAAATTGGAATGAATACGAAAAATTGAAAGAAAGGCCTTAAGGGCATTTTGGTCATTTGGTTAATAAAAGAATAAAAAGGGAAAAATCAAGCAAAAATCTTGTCTATCTTCTCCCACCTTAGTCAAAATTTGCAAGGGCTCCATAGCTAGGGTTTTCAACATTTCAAGCTTGATTGTAAGTGCTTGTTTTTAATGTTCTTTACATTTTTGAAGTTGTCATCAATCGATCTAGCTATTTCTACCATTATTTTGAGCTAGGGTTCATGTAAGAAATTTGACCCATGTGTGACATGATTGTATTTTGATGTTTAATGGAAGAATGTGAATGTTTGATGTAGGATAAACATCTTTTACTAAGTGATTTTTAGTGAAAACACCTAAAAAGGACTTATTTGTAAAAGATGAAGAAATGGGCAATAGAAATGTGGTTTAATGAGAAATATGGGCCGATATGAGTAAGAATATGAATCGGCTAGGCTTGAATAACAAAGAAAATGCATGCATTTCATTTTACGAGCCTAGGGACAAAAGTGTAAATAAGTGAAAAGTTAGGGGTAAAAAGGTGATTTTACCAAAGTATGTGTTATGGGTCGATATGAATAATGTGTGTATTGAACAAGTTAAATTTGGCATTATAGATCAAGAAAAACGTGATTCGGGTCTTGATCGGGGAAAAACAAGGTTTACGAGGATTAAGCTTGTTTCTATCGTTTTGTACTGACGTAAGTTCATTTGCAAATAATGCAACATGTACCATACTTTAAATGTTTTAATATTGCATGTACAGTAAGTACATACATATTTAATGTGATGTTCTATCATGTGTTTATTGCCTAAATTGTATTATGAATTATGCTTGACAATTCCATGAATATGTGATTGGTGCTATGAGTATTGAACTCAACGTTACGAGCAAGTTTGACAGAAATATGGTATCGAAGAATCCTGTTTGAACCTCAGGAATAGTTGAGGATACAAGTGACATGTCACTAGGAATTATTGTGATCTGAACTCATTGAGTTGTGGTCTGAGTTCATGATATATGTGGCATCTGAACTCATTGAGTTATGTCTGAGTTCATGATGCATGTGACACATGTTTTGGCGTTTGGGTACTGGTCTCACGTATATTACCGATGTCGGGGTAGTCCAGCATGTATTTCGGATACTTGACAGCCTGTCTGAGCAGACTCGTGAGTATCTCGATAGTGAGCAACATGTGATATGTGATATGAGGTAGCGTTGGCTACATATGAGGCACTTAGGTGCGATATTCTGATGTATTCGATAATATTCCAAGAGTTCAGTAGGTACTTTTAAAGGAAGTTCAATGAGTAATCTTGATGAATACATCGAAGACAAGAAAGTAAGTTATTATGTCCAAGTGGCACAGGTATGTACATCAAACTCATGAGAATGACATGAGATATGATGAATTTGTGGTAAGAATACATATATATGAAGAATGAGTTTAAGAGATTTGATAATATGCAAGATTATGTTCACTATGCTAAATGTATGATTAATACTTGTTTAAGTTGCATTTTATTTGCATGTGAACTTATTAAGCTTTAATGCTTACCCCCTTTATTTCATTTTCTTATAGTGTCGTCAAGCTAGCTCAGGGATCGAAAGACGTCGAAGACTCGATCACACTATCAATTGAATATTTGGGTATAGCTAGTCTCATCATTTTGAGTATGGCATGTATAGGGACTTGGTCTTTTTGTTATGTGTCATATTGATTGGCCAAATGAGTTGGCTCATGAAAGTATTATGATTATTTTGTATATGGCCATGAGAGGTGACTCATATTGATTATTTGGGTTGTAACCCTAATTATTGGTACATGCATGCAAATGTGCTTATACTTTAATGTGGTTATGGTTACTTATGGTTAATGAGTGTGATGGATGGCATGTATGTTTGGTATATGAAATATGATTAATGTGTAAGACAATAAACATGGTGCAAATGTGTAACTTGAAAGTAGGTTAGCAAAGATGATAGAAAAATATGAAGTTGGTATGATATGTCATATGAAAGCATGATAGTTTGAATAGGTGATATGTTGACATTACCAAGTCATAATTTAACCATGAATGTGAATGCTTGAGTAATCAAATGTGCCATGTTGCGTGCGATGAAGGGAGTGTAACTATGTGAGTGTTTAAGGGTGACAATTGGCTTGGAAAATAGCCTAGAAATTGTCCACACGGTTAGACACACGGGCATGTGTCTAGGCCGTGTGTGACACACAGTCTACCCCATAGACGTGTGACCTAGTTGTGTGTCCTCTGCACCCTAATTATGCAAAATAGATTGCCTGATAGTAAACACACGGGCAAAGACACGACCGTGTGTCTCAGCTGTGTGAAAGACACAACCTTAGGATATGGGCATGTGCCCAGGCCGTGTGAAGTTTGCAATTAACTTTTGGAATGTAATTCGCCACACTGCCTAAGCACACAGGTGTGTGACTTGGCCGTGTGACCTTATTCAGTTGATGATGTCATAATCAGAGAGTTACACCCACACGAGCATGTGACTCCCCAAATTAGGAAAATTTTCTAAGCTATCCTAAAGTTTTCAAAGTTGTCAGTTTAGTCACGAACCACCTTCGATGTTTGTTTGGGGCCTCGTAGGCCCATATAAGGGACAATTTGCATATGTATGAATGAAAATGATTTGAATGAAAATTTTATAGCCCAGTTTTGTATGTGTGTTTATGTTAAAGTTCGGTAACGCCTCGAACCCTATCCTGGCTTTGGATACGGGTAAGGGTATTTGTTACATTTAGTGGTATCAGAGATATAATTTAGTCGATTCTTGGATAACGTAGCATGTGTTTGAGTCTAGCTATACATGCTATACATAAATTGTAATAGTGTGACGACTCCTGATGATTTTAAACTGTGCTTTTCTTATAGTAATGGATCCTGATAGAGCAGTGGAGGATAATATTGAAAGTAACGCGCCTGCTCCCGCTGAAGGAGCAGTGCCGTCTATAGTGGACCCACAACTGTTAGTTGAGGAGAAGGAGGTAGGGAAGCCTTTGTCCATATGATAGATACTTGGTACGCAGATTATGTGACAGCCCTAAATTGACCCTAGTCGGAAAGTGGTTTCGGGATCGCTAAACCGAGTCACCGAAGTATTTGAATATGATATTTATTGTCTAAAATATGTGAATATGAATGTGTGAAAGTTTTAAGCTTCGATTTAGTCGATTGCATGTGAATTTAATTAATAGGACTTATGTGTGACACTTTAAAAGGTGATAGGTTAATCTATAAGGACCTATTAATGCATGTTATAAAAATGACGGGTTTGCATGTC
The DNA here is from genome assembly GCF_007990345.1 of Gossypium hirsutum. Taxonomy (NCBI): domain Eukaryota; kingdom Viridiplantae; phylum Streptophyta; class Magnoliopsida; order Malvales; family Malvaceae; genus Gossypium; species Gossypium hirsutum. The sequence continues at coordinate 36,673,209 of NC_053431.1, read as the reverse complement.
AAATTTCCATTTATAATAAGTAGTGGCCGGCCATGGTATGGGTCATTGATGATAATATGTATTTTCTATTAGCATTATTAGTTTACAAAATAAAATAAGGAATTAAGAATAATAAAACATGAGGTAAATGGGAGGAGAAACCAAAGTTTTCATCTTTGCTCCTCATTGCCGTGACTAGGAGAGAACAAGCTTGGAAAAATTCAGCTATGGTGGTTAGCTAAATCAAGGTAAGCTCAAGGATGATTCTTGGATTTCTAGCATTTTTTTTGAGTTAGTCATTAAGCTCCTTGCTTAGCCCATGTCCAAATTTTGAATCTTGTTGGTAACATGAGTAATCGGTTAAGAGAAAATGTTCAAGAAATGGTTGTTGTTCATGTTATTTGGATGAAAAGAAAAAATTGGTAGTTAGGTGAAGTAGAGTCTAACAAATGAGCACATATGTGCATTAGTTGCTAGATGGAGAAAAATCGGCTAGCAAGTTGAGTACTAAGGCCGAATATGATTTTGGATATTATTGGGCAATGTATGTGTTTTGAATTGATGGAATGGAGAGGATGCTTTAATTGTATTATGAACAATTATATGTTAAATTAAGGTTTGCTAAGCTAGCTATTAAGGTGAAGTGCAAATGTTAGTATTTGATTGCTAGTGTATATATGTGTAATAGCCGAAATGAAGATGCTTGATGTCATGAATAAATGTTGTTTATATGTTTGGGAATTGAGTAAAAATTTGATGTTTAATCACTTAAGGATTCGGCATTGTTTAAGATAATTTACTTAAAATGTGATTTTGAATGTTATGAGTATTGGGATGTAAGTATATTTGTGTGCTTGGTCATAGGAGTTTGCGATGAAATTTTGTTTGGTTGAGTGATGAATGGCCGAATGAACTATAGGCTAGGGTGGATAAATTTTTGTACATAAGTAGTGTGTGTGACTATTGGTTAATGAATATTCGGCATAATGGGGTTTATGAGTAAATGGCATAATATATATATGTGTGTGAATATGTGGTAGTGCATAAAACAAGAAATCGATTAAATTGGGATGGTCACACATAGGTATATTCGGCTTGTAGTTTTATAAATGTGATATGAGTATTCTGTTTGTAAATTAGTAGTAAATATGTTAAGAATGCTTCTAAAATGTATATGATGCCGTGTGATTGTGTTTGATTGGGAAGTAAATTGTTTGATTTAGCTCAAGAGCTTAGAGGATCAAAGTTGGATAAGGGAAAGGAAAAAGTGATCGAACAACCGTTGAAATCGTTTGACAACATCCGAGGTAAGTTTTCGAGTAATGAAACTTAGTTTATGATTTGATTAAGTCATGACATATAAGCATAACAAATAAACGGTGATATAATGATTCTACTTGAATAGTATATTGAGGTGATTAGTTTATACCTATGACGGGTAGCCGAATGTGTATAGAGATCATGTTATAAAGCAAATCAAAATCATGCTCTTTGTATGTGGCTATTGAGCCGAAAATGGTAATGGTTGATAAGGGTCTTGTGTTTGAATTCTAGTTATGATAATGAAATATGGATGTGTCATGATTTATTGGTGCATGTGCTTGATTATTCGGATGATATCCGGGCTAAGTCCCGAAGGGATTTGTGCAAGTTACTATATCCGGGCTAAGTCCCGAAGGCATTTGTGCTAGTGACTATATTCGGGCTAAGTCCCGAAGGCATTCATGCTAGTGACTATATCCGGGCTAAGACCCGAAGGCATTTGTGCGAGTTGCTATATCCAGCTAAATCCCGAAGATACTTGGGTTTGGAAGCGAGCAATCTTGCTGTAATAATTTCAATTAATACACTCATAAAATACAAACGATAAGGTATGTTTCGTATATGCATCAGAAAGGTTGATTCCTTTCAAATAGTACTCGCTCAATTGATTAACGAGCTTCCGGCCTCTAGTTAGGTTTGATACCCTGTGTATGAATATATTGGTTGAAGCGTGAAGAAATTATGATTTCGAGAATGTGCATATATGAAATTATTCATTTAGTCATATGAACGCTATACTTTAGTCGTAAATAATTTCGTTACTCAAAACTTACTAAGCATTAAATGCTTATTCCGTTTTTTTAATTCTCTGTTTTATAGATTTTTGTTCGTCAGCTATCGGACTCGGGATTTTCGAAGTCGAAGTCGTCCACACTATCTAAGCCCTTTTGGTACTCTTTTAGTTAAACGTTGATAATGGCATGTATAGGACTAACCTTTGTTGTTAATCAAATACCTTTGGTAATGTGTATATATTCGGATAGCCATGCGAAAATGGCTTAAATATTTTGAGCATACTATTAAAATCATTTTGTATATATATGGTTATTGAGAGGTGTGGAAATGCTTGGCAATGATTAGCCATTGGAATGGTTAATCACGATGCTATGTATGTCAAATGGCTAGTTGAATCATGGAAACTATGAAATAGGTGAAATTTACCTTAAAATAGATGCTGACAGCAGCAGTGATGTGAGTTTTAAAATTCCCTAAAAATAGTAGGAATGTAATTAAATAATGAATAAATTATGTAATCGAACCTTGATGAGTCTATTTTCATATGGAAGAAGCGAAACGATCATATGAGCCGTATTTTATGAGATGTTTAAGTTTTCGTGAAACAGGGCCAGAACGGTTACTGGATCCCCTGTTCTGACTTTGGAAATTTACCATAAATTAACCAGAAATAATTAGAAGTCATGCTTTATATGTACAGATTCCTTTTTGAGTCTAGTTTCATTAGAAACAAAGGGAATATGTATTGAAGCCATGTAGAGGGATATATCTAAGTAGTAATGCATGAAGGGTAGAGTAGTCGAACCCTAAAACAGGGGAGACTTTAACTAATAAACTGTACTAATTGGCCCGACCAAAAATTCTAGAAAAAAATATGTAGATGGATATATGAGTCTGGTTTTAGGGAAAATTTACGGAATCAGTTTTCGAGTTTTGGAACTCGAGATATGATTTTTAAGGTGATAGTGACGCAGTTAGCCAGCTTGTCTGGAAATTTTAAAATGAACGGTGTAAATAAATAAATTAAGTTCACTAACACCTCGTGTTCGACTCCGGAAACGATCTCGGGTGCGGGGCGTTACAATTTTATTGGTATCAGAGCTACGGTTTAGTCGATTCTAGGACTACCGTAATACGTTCGGGTCTAGCTATACATGCCATTGTGTGTCTATTTGATAGTGTGGTGATTTCTGACAGTTAAAAAAATGTGTTTGTTTATAGTAATGGATCCCGATCCCAACCGAGCGGTAGCTGATGATCTTGAGAGTGTAGCGCCTGCTCCCGCACAAGGGACAGCGCCGGTGGACTCTCAACCTATTGCTAGTAATCAGAATGACGAAGCTAGACAGGCTTTTTATAGCGTAATGAATGATTGGTTCAACCAATACATTTGAACTAATACGGCTGTTCCACAACCCCCATTTCCGACTAATACAACCCCTGCACCTGCGATACCTCCAGTAACTGACCAAATAAGGTTAAATAAGCCCCCAGTTGATAGAATCCGAAAACACGGGGCTACTGAATTTAAAGCTACAGACAGCGACGATGCCGAGCAAGCTGAATTTTGGTTGGACAACACTATTCGGGTACTTGATGAACTATCTTGCACACTCGATGAATGCCTAAAGTGTACGATCTCCTTGCTATGTGATTCTGCCTACTATTGGTGGAATACGTTGATTTCTGTTGTGCCCAGAGAGCAAGTAACTTGGGAGTTTTTCCAAACCGAGTTTCGAAAAAAGTATATCAGCCAGAGATTCATTGATCAAAAACGAAAAGAATTTCTTGAACTTAAACAAGGTTCCATGTCGGTTACTGATTATGAACGAAAGTTTGTAAGGCTTAGCTGGTACGCGCGAGAATGCATTTCTTTAGAAGCTGTGATGTGTAAACGTTTCGAATATGGACTGAATGATGATATAAAGCTGTATGTTGGCATTTTAGAAATCAGAGAATTTGTGGTACTTGTCGAGCGAGCTTGCAAAGCCGAAGAGCTCAGTAAGGAGAAAAGAAAAGCTGATATGGGAGCAAAGGAGTTTCGTAAGAGATCTTCGGGAAAGCCCTTTCAACAGTCATCGAAGAAATTTAGAGATGATTTAGGCCGATCTAGAGACACGTCTGGTTTTTCTAGACGAGACCGTGATCGACCCCCTGTGAGTACACGAGTTACTTCGGTCGCCAGTGTTGGAAATGATCGTCAAGGCAGAACAGAGTGCCAGTATTGTGGTAAATGGCATTCGGGGAGTTGTAGATTCCATGACCGCTCCTGTTACAAGTGCGGATCAGTTGACCACTTTATTAAGGATTGCCCGAGATTGTCTGAACAGAATGTAAATCAGAGTGGGAAACCGGGTGCTACTACTGCTCGAGGTAGACCATCTAAAAATGCGGGGAATGCTAGTGGCGGTCAGAGAGGATCTAGAGATGTTACCACCAGATCTGAGGCTCGTGCTCCTGCCAGAGCTTATGCTATACGTGCACGCGAGGATGCTTCTTCGCCTGATGTTATTACCGGTACATTCACTCTCTTTGATACTAATGTGATTGCATTGATTGACCCTGGTTCTACTCATTCTTATATATGTGAGACTTTAGCATCCAGTAAGACTTTACCTGTTGAGTCTACTGATTTCGTTATTAGAGTGTCGAATCCCTTGGGTCATTGTGTGCTTGTTGATAAGGTGTGTAAGAAATGTCCCCTAGTAATTTGAGGTTCCCGTTTTCCGGCGGACTTGATGCTTTTACCGTTTGATGAATTAGATGTTATTCTCGATTTGGATTGGTTGACCATGCATGATGCGGTTGTGAATTGCAAAAGCAAGACTATTGATTTGAGGTGTGCAAATAATGAGATAATCCGAGTTGAGTCTACTGTCTTGAATGGATTGCCAACAATAATATCCTCGACGTTAGCTCAAAAATATGTGAGAAAGGGGTGTGAAGCGTATCTTGCATACGTGCTTGATAATGAAAAATCAGGAAAGAAACTTGAATCGGTACCAGTGGTTGTGAATATCCGGATGTTTTCCCGAAGAATTACCGGGGTTACCACCTGTTCGGGAGGTAGAGTTTGGCATCGAACTTGTACCTGGGACTACACCAATTTCGATGGCTCCGTATCGTATGGCACCAATGGAATTAAAAGAACTGAAAACTCAGTTGCAAGAGTTGATGGATAGAGGTTTTGCTCGACCGAGTTTTTCACCTTGGGGTGCACCAGTATTGTTTGTGAAAAACAAGGACGGAACCATGAGGTTGTGCATCGACTATCGTCAGCTGAATAAAGTGACAATAAAGAATAAATATCCGTTACCGTGTATTGATGATTTGTTTGATCAACTAAAGGGAGCCTCAGTGTTTTCAAAGATAGATTTGAGATCGGGTATTATCAGTTGCGAATTCGGGATTCGGATATACCCAAAACTACTTTCAGAACGAGATACGGTCACTACGAGTTCTTAGTGATACCGTTTGGGCTCACTAATGCCCCAGCGGTATTTATGTATTGATGAATCGGATCTTCAGACCGTTTTGGATCGGTTTGTAGTTGTGTTTATTGATGATATTTTGGTCTATTCGAGAAATGAAACGATCATGCTGAACACCTGGGTTAGTGTGCAGGTTTTACGGATAAGCAGTTATATGCTAAGTTCAGTAAATGTGAGTTCTGGTTGAGAGAAGTTAGCTTTTTGGGACATGTGGTGTCTGCATCGGTATTCGAGTTGATCGAGCAAAATTTCAGCATACTTAACTGGAACCCCTGAGAAATATTACTGAGTTCGAGCTTTTTGGACTTGCCGGTTACTCAGACGGTTGTAAGGGTTTCTCGATGATAGCCACACCAATGAGAAGCTACTTCAGAAAGATGTAATCGAATGGTCAGAAAATGTCAGAAAAGTTCGATCAACGAAAAACTTACTTGACGAAGCCATGCTAGGCGAATAGCAAAGAGTGCATACATGACATCTACTGGGTTGGATATGCAAGAAGTCGATTACACGCAAAATGAACCAAGAAAAAATCCACCAGACGACAGCCATGACGCTTTGAAATATGACTACTATGGTGAGAGTCAGTATTCAGATCACAAAAGTCTCAAATATTTGATGACTCAAAGAGACTTGAATCTGCGACAAATACGTTGGCTCGAGTTGTTAAAAGATTATGAGCTTGTCATTGACTATCACCCGGGAAAGGCTAATGTGGTTGCGGATGCTTTAAGTCGTAAATCACTGTTGCTTTACGAGCGATGAATGTACACCTGTTTGTTCTATCCGACAATGTGTTAGTAGCAGAATTAAAGGCCAAACCATTGTTGATTCACCAAATTCATGAGCTCAGAAAGTCGATGATGAATTGGTTGCAAAACGGGCTGAATGCGTTTCGAATATGGAATCAGAGTTCCAAATTGATGATGACGATTGTTTGAGGTTCAGAAGTCCTTTGTGTGTTCCAAGAAATTCAGAACTTATTTCGATGATTCTGAACGAAGCTCATTGTAGCCGAATGCCAATTCACCCGGGAGTACGAAAATGTACAACGATTTGGACGTCAGTTTTGGTGGCATGGTATGAAACGAGACATTTCTGATTTGTTCTAGGTTTAATATTCAACAGTGAAAGCAGAACATCAAGTACCTACAGGTTTACTTCAGCCGATCATGATACCTGAATGGAATGGGATCGAGTCCGATGGATTTTGTATCTGGGTTCCATGTTGGCAAGTAAGAAAGATGCGATTTGGGTTTTGTTGATAGACTGACTAAGTCGGCTCACTTTATCCCCGTACAAACGGATTTTCATTGGATAAACTAGCTGAATGTATGTTTCTCAGATTGTAAGATTACACGGGGTACCTATTTCTATTATGTCGATAGAGATCCGAGTTCACCTCACGATTTGGAAGAAATTGCAAGAAGCTTGGGTACCAAGTTGCATTTAGCACCGCTTTCATCCACAAACTGATGGTCATCCGAGCGGATAATTCAGATGCTTGAGGATATGTTGAGATGTTGCATCCTTGAGTTTAGTGGTTCATGGGAGCGGTATTTACCTTTGATTGAATTCGCTCACAACAATAGTTTCAATCAAGTACTAAGATGGCGCCTTACGAGGCTTTGTACGGTCGTAATGCCGTACACCATTGTTTTGGACCGAGCTCGGTGAAAGTAAATTTCGGAGTTGATTGATTAAGATGCGAGCAGAAGTAAGTAATCATGAAAGTCGAAGGCAGCATCAGATCGTCAGAAGTCGTAGCGGATTTAAAACGAAGAGATATTGAGTATCAGGTGGGAGACAAAGGTTTCTTAAAGTTCACCTTGGAAAAAGATACTCAGATTGGCCGTAAGGGCAAACTGAGTCCGAGGTTCATAGGGCCATATGAAATATCGAACGAGTTGCCAGTGCATATAGATTGATTTACTCCCTGACCTCGAGAAGATTCACAATGTTTTCATGTCTCAATGCTCGACGTTACAGATCTGATCATTCGCACATAATAAATCCCTCCGAGGTGAAATCAAGCCGATATGAGTTATGAAGAAGAACCGATTCGCATCCTAGCTCGTGAAGTGAAAGAGTTGCGAAACAAGAGGGTTCCGTTAGTAAAGGTGTTATGGCTCAAACACGGGATCGAAGAAGCTACTTGAGAAACCGAGTACTCTATGAAAGAATGATACCCAAACCTATTTACCGGTAAGATTTTCAGGGACGAAAATTTCTTAAGTGGGGAGAGTTGTGACAGCCCTAAATTGACCCTAGTCGGAAAGTGTTCGGGACCGCTAAACTGATCACCGAATATTTGAATATGATATTATTGTCTAAATATGTGAATATGAATGTGTGAAAGTTTTAAGCTTCGATTTAGTCGATTGCATTGAATTTAATTAATAGGACTTATGTGTGACACTTTTAAAAGTGATAGGTTAATCTATAAGGACCTATTAATGCATGTTATAAAAATGATGGTTTGCATGTCAAATTTCCATTTATAATAAGTAGTGGCCGGCCATGGTATGGGTCATTGATGATAATATGTATTTCTATTAGCATTATTAGTTTACAAAATAAAATAAGGAATTAAGAATAATAAAACATGTGGTAAATGGAGAAACCAAAGTTTTAATCTTTGCTCCTCATTGCCGTGACTAGGAGAGAACAAGCTTGGAAAAATTCAGCTATGGTGGTTAGCTAAATCAAGGTAAGTTCAAGGATGATTCTGGATTCTAGCATTTTTTTGAGTTAGTCATTAAGCTCTTTGCTAGCCCATGTCCAAATTTGAATCTGTTGGTAACATGAGTAATCGGTTAAGAGAAAATGTTCAAGAAATGGTTCTGTTCATGTTATTTGATGAAAAGAAAAAATTGGTAGTTAGGTGAAGTAGAGTCTAACAAATGAGCACATATGTGCATTAGTTGCTAGATGGAGAAAAATCAGCTAGCAAGTTGATACTAAGGCCGAATATGATTTGGATATTATTGGCAATGTATGTGTTTGAATTGATTGGAATGGAGAGGATGCTTAATGTATTAGAACAATTAATGTAAATTAAGGTTCTAACTAGCTATTAAGGTGAAGTGCAATTATATGTTAGTATTTGATAGCCAATAGTGTATTATAATGGTGGAATAATGAGTTTATACTTAAATTGGCATGAAGCTTAAAATGATGTCATGGAAGTATATGGTTTTATGGTTGCTATAATGTTGGTGATTGCGAGTATAGTAGTGGAAATTTGACGTAACGTAATACTATGAAGATGCGTTGATGTCGATCGAAGCATAGGTATATTCGGCTTGTAGTTTTATAAATGTGATATGAGTATTTTGTTTGTAAATTAGTAGTAAATATGTTAAGAATGGTTCTAAAATGTATATGGATCCGTTGATTGGTTTGATTGGAAGTAAATTGTTTGATTTAGCTCAGAGCTAGAGGATCAAAGTTGGATAAGGGAAAGGAAAAAGTGATCGAATAGCCGTTGAAATCGTTTGACAACATCCGAGGTAAGTTTTCGAGTAATGAAACTTAGTTTATGATTGATTAAGTCATGACATATAAGCATAACAATAAATGGTGATATAATGATTCTACTGAATTGTATATTGAGGTGATTAGATTTTTATAACCTATGCGTGCCGAAGTGTATAGAGATCAGTTATAAAGCAAATCAAAATCATGCTCTTTGTATGTGCTATTGAGCCGAAAATGTAATGGTTGATAAGCGTCTTGTGTTTAATTCTAGTTATGATAATGAAATATGGATGTTCAGTTTATTGGTACATGTGCTGATTATTCGGATGATATCCGGGCTAAGTCCCGAAGGCATTGTGCAACTTACTATATCCGGGCTAGTCCCGAAGGCATTGTGCTAGTGACTATATCCGGCTAAGTCCCGAAGGCATTCATGCTAGTGAACTATATCCGGGCTAAGACCCGAAGGCATTTGTGCGAGTTGCTATATCCGGCTAAATCCCGAAATTACTTGGGTTTGGAAGCGAGCAATCTTGCTTAATAATTTCAAATTAAAATGCTCATAAAAAACAAACGATAAGGTATGTTTCGTATAAGCATCGGAAAGGTTATTCCTTTCAAAATAGTACTCGCTCAAGTTGATTAACGAGCTTCCCGGCCTCTAGTTAGGTTTGATACCCTGTGTATGAATATATTAGTTGAAGTGTGAAGAATTATGATTTTGAAATGGCATATATGAAATTAATTCATTTAGTCATATGAAACGCTATACTTTAGTCGTAATCATTTCGTTACTCAAAACTACTAAGCATTAATGCTTATTCCGTTTCTTTAATTCTCGTTTTATAAGATTTGTTCGTCAGCTATCGGACTCGGGATTGTCGAAGTCGAAGTCATCCACACTATCTAACCTTTTTGTACTCTTTTATTACTTGATCAATGCATGTATAGGACTAACTTGTTAATCAATACCTGGTAATGTGATTATCGGATCCATGCGAAAATGGCTTAATTTTGAGCATAGTTTAAATCATTTTTATATATGTTATGAGAGTGTGGAAAGCTGCAATGATACCTGAATGGTTATACATCATTGTTGTTAAGTAGTTGAATATGAAACTAGAATATAAATTACCTTAAATAGATCGAAGCGCAGTATTGATTTGAAAAATAAAAAAGTGAATGTAATAAATAATAATAATTATTAATCACCTTGATGAGTCTATTTTCATATGAAGAAGCGAAACAACCATATGAGCCGTATTTTATGAGATGTTTAAGTTTTCGTGAAACAGGGCCAGAACGGTTACTGGATCCCCTATTCTGACTTTGAAATTTACCATAAATTAACCAGAAATAATTAGAAGTCATGCTTTATATGTACAGATTCCTTTTTGAGTCTAATTTCATTAGAAACAAACTTCATATGTATTGAAGCCCTGTATAGAGAGATATCTAAGTCGTAATGCATGAAGGTCAGAGTAGTCGAACCCTGAAATAGGGGAGACTTTAACTAATAAAATGTACTAATTGCCAAACCAAAAATTCTAGAAAAAAATATATAGATGGATATATGAGTCTAGTTTCAGGGAAAATTTACAGAATCAGTTTTCGAGTTTTGGAACTCGAGATATGATTTTTAAGGTGACAGTGACGTAGTTAGCCAGCTTGTCTGGAAATTTTAAAATGAACTGTGTAAATAAATGAATTAAGTTCACTAACACCTCGTGTTCGACTCCGCAACGGTCTCGGATGCGGGCGTTACAGATTACCTTCGAACAAACCCGAAAGCTCAACCTCCCCTACCCTTCCAAATACCCAACTTGAACCCCAAGTGCCTTAAGG